>NC_079192.1:116114046-116416546 GCF_029499605.1 Hyla sarda
AGCCACACCACCCATTTAAACACAAATTAGCTGCATTACATTTAAAAGACCAGGGTGCCTAAAGCTGTACCTACATAGGTACAGACACTGTATTATAAACTACACTAACTTTACAGCCCCTGTACCATAGTAAAATAAAAAAATAATGGAATACCCCTTTAATCCTACTTCTGAAAACCCCAGCAATCATCTGTTATGGACAATGGAAGCCCTGTATGGCCATACAGTTCTACTGCAGCGGCCACTATAGGACAAATGTAGTATTACATGCCAGAAATAAATAAAAAAATGGCCACCATTGTATTATATAGATGGGCAGGGTCTGCCTGCTCTGGCTAAAACATATAGGGTCTCAAGAGTCAAACTCTTTACTTTGATGCCCGTATGTCCCTACAAGAGTCCACCCCTGTCAGTGCAAAATAGGTGTTGGTCTGAGTAGGTTTTAAATTCCTTTTATTTTGTCAGCATTAGCTATAATAGGGAAAGAAACAAGCTTCCCCATCCCTTAACCAATCACTTGACAAAAATAAGACAGGAACAATAGCCTTTTTCCTAGCAGTAGTTAGCATTTTCTGCTAATGTACTATATACAGCACAGCATTTAATGCATGCAATGTTTTTAAGTTGACCTCTGTCCATAGATTCTCCAGATACGGTAAATCACAACAGATGACAACACATGTCTGAAATCAGAGACAGTAAGATAAAAACTGCATAATAAATGGCATTCTGGAAAGTGGAGGTCACCTGTGCTGACTCGCGTTGAATACAGATGTGATGAGACAAAAAAAAATAGGACTTTTATGCAATAAAATTTGGAAACGGAGTAAGAACCGCTGAAGTATTCCTGCCAGCCTTAAAATTGTAATATCAGTGTGAGGCTGTTTACTATCTTCATTATCGCTTGCCCTAGAAAAATGATTATGCTGCTCCCTGTAACCCTGAGATACTAAGAGACACATTAAGTAACACTCTGCCACCATCATATAATGATATGACACATTTAATAGCCTGCGGTAAAGGTTTCCGCTATTCATGGCAAATCATAGGAAATAACAGAACAGGATAAACAAATAAATCACAGCAACATCTGCACTTATGTCGCAGTGACTAATGTTACTGCCTCCTGGACACTTGCTAAGGCGCAGTCTTAGAAATATTGGTCTAATACACAAAGTGGCTGATTATTCAGAGTGAAAAGCTTCATGCATTAAGAGTAAAAGCCCCAGCACTTGGTAATACTTGTTTTAACCCCTTAAGACAGCAGTTTTTTTTTTTTTTTTTTTTTTTTTTATCATTTTTGAGCTTTCATTTTTTCTTCCTCACCTTCTAAAAATCTTAACACTTTCAATTTTCCACCTACAGACCAAATTTTTGCATCAACAATTGTACTTTTTAATGACATCAATAATTTCACCACAACTACGAAACCTGAAAAAAAATATTTTGGGGGCAAAATAAAATAAAAAAAAAATAGCATTTTGTAAATTTTGGAGCTTCCGATTCTACGCAGTGCACTCTTCAGTAAAAATGACACCTTATGTTTATTCTGTAGGTCCATATCATTAAAATGATACCCAAATTATACAGGTTTGATTTTGTTTTACTTCTGTTAAAAAATTATAACTTTCTATGTTTAAAAATGTCCTCTTCTGAACCCTATAACTTTTTTCTTTTTCTCTATACAAGGATGTGTGAGGCCTCATTTTTTTGCTCCATGATCTTTAGTTTTTATTTATATCATTTTTGTTTTCATGGGACTTTTTGATAGTTTTTATACATTTTGTTTAGAGAAATACGCAATTTTGGACTTGTTTTTTTATGCATACGCCATTGACAGTGCAATTTAATTAATGTTAGATTTTATAATTCGGAATTTGGGAAAAGGGGGTTGATTTAAACGTTTAATATGGAAGAGGTTAATGGGTGTTTTTTAAACTTTTATTCAACTTTGTACACTTTTTTTTTTTTACACTTTATTAGGGCTCTCTGAGGACTTTTAGGAGGAATCATTAGATTCTTCATGCCGATCAATGTAGTTCCATGTGTGCTCTTTCCTCGACTGATAATGCCTAGTCCAGCCAGGCTCTATCAATTACACAGTCACAGCCAGCGCAGGATGAGAGGTAAGCGATCGAGCATTGGAGGAGCAATCCCCCCACCTGGACCACCAGGGACTGTAAATAACATAATAATTAGTGCATGCACTATTTCTCCCCTTCATTCGCCCATCACAAAATAACGTCCGATATTAATAACGGGCGGTAATGGGTTAAAACGGCTATTAGAAAAATCCCATAGACTATGATGGGATTTTCGAACGGCCGTTAGTGATTTTGTACCGGCCGTATAACTGACGATTTCCTAACGGGTGTTCATAACAGAAGTGTTTTTATAGTGTGAAAGCAGCCTAAGCTGGTCACGTCTCAGCTAATCACCAGTCAGAGTGCTGTCCTGCTTGGCTGGTGATAGGCTGAGGCAGTATGATGCCATGCATCCCGGCAACCAGAAAAAAGAGAGCACCCAAGAACTAAAGCAGCAATACCAGGATACAGAGGGAGCCGCCACTCTGAGTCTTGTTTGTTGTATTATATTCTGGCGGCCCAGGCAGAATGGCAGAATATTTTTCTGCATGGGATAGCATGGGGGTCTGTCATGGCAGATGTCTGTGGTTTGCAAAGTTAGATAGACCTGGAGTTTATCTATTGATATTACTTATATTACTCATTAAAGGGGTACTCTGGTGGAAAACTGGTGCCAGAAAGTTAAATAGATTTGTAAATTACATCTATTAAAAAATCTTAATCCTTCCTCCAGCCTTAATCCAGCCCTGACCTCAGTATCTGAGGAGAGGGATTTAGGAGTAATTATTTCAGAAGACTTAAAGGAAGGAAGACAATGTAATAGAGCAGCAGGAAACGCTAGCAGAATGCTTGGATGTATAGGGAGAGGTATAAGCAGTAGAAAGAGAGAAGTGTTCATGCCGCTGTACAGAACACTGTGAGACCTCACTTGGAATATTGTGCGCAGTACTGGAGGCCATATCTCCAGAAGGATATAGATACTCTAGAGAGAGTTCAGAGAAGAGCTACTAAACTAGTACATGGATTGCAGGATATAACTTACCAGGAAAGGTTAAAGGACCTTAACATGTATAGCTTGGAGGAAAGAAGAGACAGAGGTGATATGATAGAGACTTTTAAATACATAAAGGGAATCAACACGGTAAAGGAGGAGAGCATATTTAAAAGAAGAAAAACTACCACAAGAGGACATAGTTTTAAATTAGAGGGGCAAAGCTTTAAAAGTAAAATGAGGAAGTATTACTTTACTGAGAGAGTAGTGGATGCTTGGAATAGCCTTCCTGCAGAAGTGGTAGCTACAAATACAGTAAAGGAGTTTAAACATGCATGGGATAAGCATTAGGCTATCCTTCATATAATATAGAGCCAGGGACTATTCATAGTATTCAGATTATTGGGCAGACTAGATGGGCCAAATGGTTCTTATCTGCCGACACATTCTATGTTTATATGTTTCTTCCAGTACTTATTAGCTGCTGAATACTACAGAGGAAATTATTTTCTTTTTGGATTTCTTTTCTGTCTGTCCACAGTGCTCTCTGTTGACACCTCTGTCAATGTCAGGAAATGTCCAGAGCAGGAGAAAATCCCCATAGCAAACATATACTGCTCTGGACAGTTCCTAAAATGGACAGAGGTGTCAGCAGAGAGAACTGTGTTCCAAAAAGAAAATAATTTCCACTGTAGTATTCAGCAGTTAATAAGAACTGGAAAGATTAAGATTTTTGAATTGAAGTAATTAACAAATCTGTTTAACTTTTTGGCACCAGTTGATTTAAAATAAAAATGAAAAAGTTTTTTTTACCGGTGTACTCCTTTAAGCTATATTTCCAGCCTTAGATCTATATTATTACTTGCCAAAAAAGAGGTTTCCAAAAGAGAGAGTAAAACCTTCTGGTCACTAATAATTTGCAAAGTTCATGACCCCCTCTCCCTCCAAACACACACATCTTTATGATAAAACTTAAACCATATCTAAAATAACACAATATAAGAAAAATGATCATGGTCTCCATTAACATAACTACCTAAGTATAAAAAATTATAGTCAACCAGAAGAACTTCAAAGAAAAAACAAAGAAAAAAAAAACAAAGACACAATTCTACTAACTTTAAACACAGACAATTTAACTTCCAAGACACAAAAGCAACATAGTAGGAATGATGGATTGTGGAAGACGCAAACAGATCATTGATTTCATAGTAAGGCAATTGTCTTGACAGATAAAAAAAGAGCAGTATGAAGGAATAAAGGCAAGTGACAGGTGTTTGAAAATATATTTTGCCGTTCTTGTTTTGCTTTATTTAACATTAGTGATCAGCGGCAGGGGCCATATTCGAATTTGAGATATTCGGCAAATATATAGACAAATATTTGTCCTATGTTTGCGAAATTCCCATATTTGCCATGTTAGTTCTCTTTTTTTCATGCGAAAATTTGTAATGAAATTTGCAAATGTGCGCTTGCGCAATTGTATCTTTCACCTAAAAGAAGCGAGGGATCAGTGTCCAGTCTGGAAGTGCTGATGTTCGCATAAATATTCGCATAAATTTGCTTAAAAAATGAATATTCATCATTATGAATATATATCACTGTATTCTATATGTTTGCGAAATCGCGAAGTGACGATATTCGCTGTAAAATGTGCATTTCGAATATTCGTGCTCCACACTATTTAACATCAACTACTACCTTTTCAATAGAATTAATATGTGCAGGCATCACTTGCTAATGTATCCCCCCTCCCTACCTCAGCCACAAAAAGGAACTCACCAAAATGAACAAATTAACTGTCATCACTTCATGGAAGAAAATACAAAATACAGTACTTTCCGTCATATGTCTTCCAAAAAGTATAAGAATAAATCACTGCAGCAAAAATACAAGTGATTAAAACCATTAACTAAGAAGAAAAAAAAACATACAAAGGAAAATACCAAGCCAAGAGACGTGTGAATTTCATGACGGAGGCCAAGTTGCGAAATGTTCAGTTGTTCTAAGAAGCCAAGTTAAACAAGTCACAATTAAGCTTAACCTAGTTCCCCACAGGCTTCATAAAAGCTCAAGACGCTGAGTTAATGAGAATATGTGCCTGTGTGTGGTGGAACCATTCAATGGCTTCCTAACCATACATCCCGTTTCTTCAGAAATGCTGAGGCTTGCCCAACCGAGCATCACATGAACGTTACTAGCTAGGAACTCGTAGCTGTTTATGGATGTGGAAAGACATGGAAAGTACATTATACTCTCCCTGTCAGGAAAATTAGAACTAAATCTAACCTCATTGTAAAAAAAAAAAAAAAATAGAAAATTGTGCAGCTGAAATGTCTAACACACCTTCATTTTTCCATGTGTAAGAGACTGTGGGCCAATTTGTCACCAATGACACCGTATGTAGAACGCACTGGAAAATTAAGTCAGAAATGCAAGAAATCTAAGATGTAGAACAGCTAAAGTCATTACTGTTTCCTATTGTATCATCTAATTTAAGGGACAGATGGACATCATAGAAACTTGACCAACTGCTTAAGACTTTGTCTATTATCCAGAGTAAAAGCCATTTAGAAGCTTTCGATCTGGTAGACTCAGGTGATCCAGTATATTTCATGGATGACCATTCATTTTCCCCTATGGCAAAAGAAGCCAACTTCCCAAGACAAACACACCTGTTTCTTTGGGGCCTGGGAGTCAGACCTGCGACGTTCACTTGATCACTGTAATAAAGAACCCTTTAAAATACTGTTAAAGGGGTACTCCGCCCCTAGACATCTTATCCCCTATCCAAAGGATAGGGGATAACATGTCAGATCGCCGCGGTCCCGCTGCTGGGGAGCCCCTGGATCCCCGCTGCAGCACTGCGCTATCCTTACAGCACAGAGCGAGTTTGCTCTGCACATAATGACGGGCAATACAGGGGCCGGAGCATCGTTACATCACCGCTCTGCCCCTCGTGACGTCACGGCCCACCCCTTTCAATACAAGTCTACGGGAGGGGCGTGGCGGTCGTCACGCCCCCTGCCATAGACTTGCATTAAGGGGAAGGGCCATGATGTCACGAGGGGCGGAGCCATGACGTCACGCTGCTCCCTCCCCTGTATCGCCCGTCATTACGCACAGAGCGAACTCGCTCTGTGCTGTAATGATAGCGCAGTGCCGCAGCGGGGATTCCGGGGCTCCCCAGCAGCGGGACCGCGGCGATCTGACATCTTATCCCCTATCCTTTGGATAGGGGATAAGATGTCTAGGGGCGGAGTACCCCTTTAAGAAACATGGATCATTGTATCCCTACCAACTCATTATTGGTGATTTTGTGTTTTATTTATCTATTTCTGACCAACAGCCAGTAATGAAAAATAATTCACTACCCATAGGGGTTGTCATTTATTTCCTTAAAGGGGTATTCCGGGCAAAAACATCTTATCCCCTATCAAAAGGATAGGGGATAAGATGTCTGATCGCGGGGGGCCTATAATTTCTATGCGTAGCTGCGTCTGCAGTTTCTGTATTATTATAAATCCATTATTATACGTTTCCAATAGAATAAATAGAATACTAGTTGTTGCAACAAACCAAGAAGATCCATAGGAATACTATATCCCTATGAATGAAGTGACCTTTTTGTGATTCTCATCCCTGTACATTATAGCAGACTAAATTATTTCATACAAATCCTGATGTTTGATGTTTTGGAAAAATAAAACCAGTGTTAAATCATAGATAGGGTCTCCAAATAATTTCCCGAGGCTAAGGCTACATTGACTTTCTGTAGCACTATTGATTGCTTTTACTAACAGGCTCACACATAGTTGGTATTTTGGTCCGTATTTGATCCTTATTATTTGGACCAGTATTTGGTAAATGTTTTATATTTTGAATCCGCTTCTGCTATTGACCAAATATTGACAGATTACATACAACTTAATGTGTACATACAAATCACTTACTAGTGCCCTAAAAACTTAGGCCATGTTCGCTTGTTGAATTTTCCATGGGATTTAAAAAATGAATCTGTAGTAAAAATCCACTGTATACTCTAAGAATCCTTCTGCTTTATTTCTTTGTGACACACTGTGGATTCAGATGCAGATAAGCCCTATTTAGTGGGGCTAATAAATGTATGGCTACACAATGCAGTTTCTGTGACATATTGCTTCTTTTTTTCCCTTGATGCAAATTTCAGTCTATTTGACCTAGAGCACCTTTTGGATTAGATAAAAGTTGAAAGACAATGTGAACATTTCTGAACTAAACTTCTTGTTGTCAACTAAAATATATCTATATTTTCCGATCAATTTCTGATTAGTTCTCATCTTTTTTTTCTGTATTCTGTTCCCTTATCTTTTAAAGAAAAGTTCCATATCCCTTTTACATGGTAATAATGTAGGGTATGAGCTGCCTTTGAATCTAATGGGCTTAAAGTGTACCTGTCACTTTTATAAACTTTGACATTTCCTAGACAGGGCCATTTTTGTCATTAGGTACTTGTGGACCTGTGCCTAGGGCAGCTTTGTTGAGGGGGGCAGCAATTCAGTGAGAAAAAGTCTGATAAATATCACCATGCTGTGGTCTTATGAAGAAAAATAAACACTTTAGTTGATTTCACATAGGCCAAAACTACTATAAAAGGTACCTGCACAACTAATTGAGTTTACCTTTTTCCATGTAACACATGTTGGGGTCAGTTGAGGTCTGAGTGTTAGGAACCCAACAAACTGCTAGAATGAATGGGTAGAGAACTGTGCGGCTGAGTAATTATCTCCCAGGTCTCTGTCTTCGAGATCGAGGAGGTCCCACAGACTTCCATTATGAGACCATCTCGATCATGTAGTACAGACAATTCTCTATGCTCTGTCTAGCAATCGGTTCGGGTCTGAACACCTACACCTTAACCTTTGAAACTTCTTAATATTTCTCTATGATGTTTAACTACACTGCCCATTTAGGTTATGAGACTTCAGTTCCAGATGGAGTCTAAATCCTCAAGTACAGGGTTTGGAGGCTATCTATTGGTGCCAGGAACTTCTACTTGTTCCCTACTAAGACTCCATACAAAATAGAGCTGTAATGTGGCAGAGTCCACAAGGCACATTGTCACTCTTATCCTTCTGCTTAAGTAAAGCTATGTATCTAAGTTAATACACCCAAGATTGCAGTTTCATTATATAATCCAGTCCTAGCATTAAGCCCTAATAGAAGGGGCCGTCATACGTCTCTATCACCTTCCACCGCATATGCACACAGCAGTTTGCATTGATTAGTTCACTGAATGAATCCAAGGAGGACAAATTCCCAATTTAGTGATATAATTTATCCTCATTCTCGGTGCTGCCTCCCAGTCACCGCTAAGTGTTTAAATTTCTCTCTCCCCTTTGATCCTGTCTGCAGAAAGAGACACACAGTCTTTATGTCAGTACTTTGAGCAGCAGCCATGAAATCTGGAAGCTGGTGACAAGTCTTGGAACACAGCATGTTTTATCATTATTATGACATTCAGGATGTCCCAGGTTTCTGTGGCTGGGTTTAATCATGAATCAATCAATCATATACATAGCTGTAGAAGTAGGTCATACTGTCCATCACCTGAAGTATCTGCACCCTCCCAATATAGATGTCTTTCAAAACGGCTTTAATATTACTTCATCCTAAGTAATAGAATATGGACACCAAAGGAAATCCTATTAAGACCAAATCCCAGGGTCCATGGCCTGTAACGTAGGAGCATTCATACTTAGTTTAGCACAACACTCCCTGTTACGCAATTGATCAATTAACTTCCGTGGCTTAATTGGGTCTGAAGTATGTACTCGAGAACTCATTTGCAAACCAGTTCTTCTTACTTGGCTTTCATCCCTAAGACTGATTTTCTTGAACTTCAGTAAATCTTTAGGAGATATTAAATGTGAGTAATGGACTATGGTAAATCTTTCAAGGAGTTGTGAGCAAATTTTATGTTAATTTTTTTTTTATTTTGATATTGAACTTTGCATGGTTTTCACTGTGATCTTTAAAAAAAAAGGGTTAATAGGGGGTCTCAGATTAAAACAGTCTTTAACTGGTTGCTGTCTAAGGGACATTTAACCCATTCCTGGTGGTCAGGTGGGGTATATAACCCCCCACCCCCCGCATCCACTGCTGAGGTAGCCAGATAGCTTACCTCATGTCCTGTGGCTGCTGCGGCTCTGCAATGATAAAACCTGGCAGGACCAGGCTATATCAATCAAGCACAGAGCACACAGATCAATGTGGTTCTATGAAACCCCATTGATCTGTATGAGAAATCTAATCATTCCTCCTAAGTCCCCTAAGGGGAATAAAAGTATATATATATATATATATATATATATATATATATATATATATATATAGATAGATATATATATATATATATATATATATATATAAAAGTTGAAAAAGTTGAATAAAAACTTTTAAAAAACATCCATTTACCCCTTCCTTATTAAAAGTTTAAATCACCCCCCTTTTCCCAAATTCAATAGAAAAAATATGTAACCATAATAAAAGTAAACATATGGGGTATTGCCGCATGCGTAAATGTCCGAACTATATAAATATATAATTAATTAATTAAACCGCACGGTCAAAGGCGTATATATTCCAAAGTCTAAATTAGCGTATTTTTGGTCACTTTTATATCATGAAAAAATGAATAAAAAACAATCAAAAAGTCCAATCAATACATAAATGGTACCGGTAAAAACTTCAAAAATGAGCCGTACACGGAAAAATAAAAAAGTTATAGGGGTCAGGAGATTACAATTTTAAACATATTAATTTTTATTCATGTAGTTATGATTTTTTCCAGAAGTAAGACAAAATCAAACCTATATAAGTAGGGTATCATTTAAATCATGTGGACCTAAAGAATACAGAGAATGTGTAATTGTTATGGAAAAATGTACTGCGTAGAAATGGAAGCCCCCAAAAATTACAAAATGGTGTTTTCTCTTCAATTTTGTCGCAAAATTTTATTTTTTATTTTTTGGGTTTCGCTGTAGCTTTTTGGTAAAAACGACTGATGTCATTACAAAGTACAATTGGTGTTTTAAAAAAATAAGCCATCATATGCATTTCAAGGTGCAATATTTAAAGGGTTATGATTTTTAAAAGGTAAGGAGGAAGAAACAAAAGTGCCAAAACGGAAAAACACTCGGTCCTTAGGGGGTTAAAACACATATAGCAGATCTGAGAGTATTATTTAGCACATCTTAAAGGAAAACTGTCATCAGTCCAGGTTCCCTGTTTCAAATGGTCTATAGTTCATTAGGAAGCTTGTTACAGTGCCTGGCAGCTCCTCCCCTTGAGATTGATCTCTTCCAGTTTGGGTATGGGGGAGAACAACCACAAACTGCCCAGGTGACTCAGAGCCCTGTACCCAGCAAGTGCTCTATCGATGATCTTTCAGAAATTCCAAAGTGTTTCAGAGTGAATTGTATATAAATGTAAAGTGGGGGGCTGGTCAATGTTTCATGCTGCTCTATACTGAACATAGTTGGACATCTAAAAGGGTATGAAGAAGCCACCTGGGACCGCCCTGATGACCCAATCCACTTTTTTCAGGGAATCATAGATCATTGGACTTAGTGAGCCTGTCCTTGTTTTCTGCTGCTTTAACAGATGACAGGTTCCCTTTGGATGCTGGTCGTACATTTCAGATTTCCAAACATCCATTCTGCCAACATCTTTCTCTTCCAATGCTCCTCTATACACATGAACACACATGACCCATCGTGTATGTTTAAAAAAAATGGCAGCTTATCTTGCTGAGAAAAAAAAAAAATTTGGAATGTTGAAATCCAACTATGCTAATCTCTACCCTTCCTTAATATTAAAGGAGGAATGGGTTGCTCAAGATCACATTAGATGGTCAACCGATCGCACCAAAACTAAATGACTTTGGGGACTTTAATCCAGTGTGTATGGTTATCTTTATGTGATACAACTACATTGTGACTCACATAGCAAGTAAATATATTGCATGATCAGTGGCCCAATTTTAAACAACCAAAATGCTGCTATACAAGCATACTGCTGCCATTTAGGGTACCACACAGACTTATGGTTTGTTCAGTAGCTGAATGGAGGATCCAGGGATAGTGTTACCTGTAATACTGTATTATGGACATCTGTAGCTGGCCTACTGGAGTTTTCATGATGCATAGACAATGCAGAAACAGAGATAAAGAACAGATTTGCAAAACCGCTACATCTGCATTATGTTAATTGCCAGAGTCCTTATAATGCACAAATGATGAACCTCTTCAACATAAGATGAAAAACTGGGCTCTGCTACATCTGTTCACACAGCACCGATCGATCTGCTGCATACCACCACTTTGGTCCTGCCATTTCACCATAGCAATGCTCCTGATATCCGCTGATATATTGATTGAAAACTTAAAAACATGTGACAGTCAATTCATAGACAAAGTTACAGCCTCTATCCTTTCTTGAAATAGTCTTCTTATTTAACAGTTATATTGTTTTTGTCTAGTATTGAGTTTATGAAAGGTAGCAGATGTATAGAAGATAAGATATATGGGGGAAAAAACTTATTCTAAAAAAAATTGAAATCATGGTGTAACACACTGCGCACCCGCCTCTGTCACTGGCCGTGAGCGCAGCATCCCCATGTCCCCGGCTCCCGGCTGGGCCGCGATTCGCATTGCGGGACACGCCCGAAAGTGAATGCCGGCCCTTCCCTTACCTTGCTCCACTCCTGCTGCTTCCTCTCAGCCCTGGCACGCGCGTCCCCATCCCTTAGGGTGCCCGCGTGCAGGTGCTTTGAAATTTAAAGGGCCAGTGTGCCCTAAATTAGTGTATCCACCTGTCACGATGTTATACGTTTTTTGCACCTCCCACACCCCCTGCCGGATCTTCAGTGCTCATTGCCTAAGAGAAAGCGTTCCCATTGCCTGTTTTACCTACCCTACTAGCCCTTCTTGCTACGTTTCTTGACTCCGAGCCTTTGCCACCTGCCTAGAACTTCTGCTACGTTGACTACGCCTCCGCCTCACCCTCTGGTACCCCACCTTGCCCAGTTACCTGTGTGGTCGAGCCTTGTCTGGGGTAGCGAGCTGGGTGTTGCCTGCCGCAGCAAATCCATCCTGCTTTGCGGTGGGCTCTGGTAAATACCAGCAGCACCTTAGACTCCGCTCCCTGATACGGTCAGAGTCATCAACCACACAGGTAGAGGATCCACATCCAGTTCTGTGACAGCCTGCATTCAGGTGCGTGACACATGGTGTTTCTGAGAACACCAATGATGCTGATATTAGCCGTCATCTCTGCCCTGGACACCCAAGAATTCTGGCAGTAACCCCTTCTCTGGTATAGGGTATAAAGGATAGAATCATTAACCTCTTAAGACCCCAAGTATGTTACTACAAACCCATTAATAGGGTATTTAAACATTTGTAAAAAGAAAAAAAAAAGTGCTGCTGGGGTAGGAAAAAAAAAAAAAAAAAGCTAGACTTACCTAACCCAGGTCCCTGTGGCTTCCTTTTAGGCTCCTTCTTTTTCCACAATCTTCTGTCTTCATCCTGCTTTCAAGACATTAGCTGGGTGCAGAGCCTGCAGCTCACCCAATCCCTGACTGAGGCAGAACACCCTAGTGGCCAAGGATTGGCTGAGCAGGCAGGTCCTGCACCGAGATCTCTTCTTGGAAGCAAAAAGAAGATTGGGGACTGGACAGAGCTAAACAGGAGCTACGGTGGGCCGGAAGGAAACTGTAGGTGGGCAGCATATTATTTTTTACAAAATGTAGGAATACCCCTTTAACAACCCTAGCTAATTATTTCTACTTATACAGCATTATTTTTTTGCTTCTGTATTGGATGGCCTGGTTTAGATGGATCAGCACCCAGGCTCCTACCAAGCTCATTAAATACAAAGGGTTACGTGGAGTATAATCCTCTTTTAGAATAAGGATAGGTGTACACTGTGTCAAATTATTCCATCCTAAGTATACATCAGCATCAGCATCACAAAAAAGGAGTGCTGGCATATACCATAGCACACTGCAGGGAACCCATTCACTGAATGGGTCTATTTGCTTTTTGCAGCTGTTAGATGTATACAGTAAACATGTATTTTTTATGTAAAAAACATATTCTTTTTATCTTATGTGTTTATGTATACATTTATCATATGCAAACATATTGATATTTTTATTACCATTCAGGGTCTATTCACACATACAGCATCATGCACATATTTGATGCATAGGTTTTGAAGCTGCAGATTTTACGATATTTATTTATTAAATATGTGCAGGATACTGTATGTGTGAATAGACCCTTAAGCTATTCTGCCCTGTGTGTAACAAATAAAAAGCAATGGTGTGTCTTGATATTGCTCCTGATGCTCGGCCATTTTTAGATTGGTGAAACTTGTTTGAGCAAAATGCTATTTGGAAATAGACGCTATAAGGTGTGAACCATTTTGAGTGTACAGCGCTGCAGAATTTGTCTGCACTATAAAGAATTAAAATTATAATAATTATTATTATTATAATTGTTGTTATTTATTATACGGTTATTATTCTTAATCATTTTCAGTTTTTCTACATTTAATATGTGATTTTGTTTTAAAAGTGCGATTTCCAAATGTGTCTTCAAATGAAAAAAAAAAAGTAAGTGAAGTGATCCTCCTTCCTGTCTGCGCGGTGGAGGTTGATTAGTGAAGTTTATTTGGCATTTGTAATTATATGTTTGCGGCAGCGATGATACCCAGGAGTGAGGCGTCTGTATGGGCTTAATTAATCCCTGTGCACTCAGGCTGATCTTTGCTAGATTAGAGAAAATACAGTAGTATTATCACAGATCAGATTTGTAAAATAGCAAGCTTCTACCAAGTATACAGTACTAATGCAATGCAGTACAGTAAGTGCTTTTCCAGTGCAGTGCACTGCCCTCTTGTGGACATTCTAGGATATACAGATAATCAGCATTTCACAAAAAAATTAAAAAAACAAACACACACACACACAATTGCAAATGAAATTTTCGCTGCATCTTTCCAATTATAAATTATACTCATGGAGACTTCACCACAAACATCTATGACCTTCTGTACTGAACTTTGTTTTTTATTATGGCCATAAATAGTTTCTCAAATAATAAAAACTTCAACAAGCCAAACGCATGCTAAATGGTATTCCATTACAAAAGATTAAGATCTGTCTGGCGTAAATAAAAACACAAGAGCCATTAAACTTGCTGAAACTCTACCAACAGAATCAATGTAGAAATTCTGAGCGAGTCAGAAAGATTAGAAGGAAACATGATTGAAAGTAATGAGGGAATCTTGTATGGGATCTGCTTCTGATTATATGCCTGCGTGGGTGGGGGGTGGCGGGGGGGGGGGGGGTGATGACAGCCTGCGTAGTTTACAGTCCCTTGGAGTTAGGATTAACTACTCTTAGGTGTCATTCTTACTGTTTTGCTGTGTGCATGGGGTCTGTACTGTGTACTATGGACACTCTATACAACTCTGGGTACCAGCACATTGGCCCTTATTTACTAAGAGTGTTGTGTAGGTTTCTTTGTGGGTTTTAATTCCCTACAATTTATTTTCCACGGTATTTACTAAGGTTTCCCTACATTTTCCACTTTCCCTACACTTTGCTTTTTTTTACACATGCTCTGATCTGTCGGGTTTTCCTCAGCTCAAATCCACCAAATTTTATGTGGAAACCTTAGTAAATATGTTGGTTTTTTGTGAAAATGTGTGGAACACGCCCCTTTTTGGAGACCAGGACCACTTTTCCCATAGCCACGCCCCGTTTTCTTAGCAAAGTGGAGAGTTAGTCTGTGTTTTTTTTTTCAATTCTGGTGCAAATTCTGGCGCAGACAGAATTTCTGGCGCAAAACGACAATCTGGCGCACAACCCGACAAAACATGTTGGGTTTGCAATAGTAAATGAGGGCCAATGTCTCCGTGTTATGGAGATATTGTTCCCTAAAAGCAATAGATACAAGATTCAAATTTCTTTGCGTTATATTTATACAATAAAATAAATAGGGGAACAGACATGGTAATTTTTATTATATGAACGCACACATTATATATATATATATATATATATATATATAGAGAGAGAGAGAGAGAGAGAGAGAGAGAGAGAGAGAGAGAGAGAGAGAGAGAGAGAGAGAGAGAGAGAGAGAACAGATTTGCTGCAGCATATGAAAGTAGTGACAAGTGGTTTATTTCATTCCAATTGTTACGTTTCAGCCGCACATGTGGCCTTTTTCAGTGCTTGAAAAGGCTGCATGCGCGGCTAAAATGTAGCAATTGGAATGAAATAAACCACTTGTCACTACTTTCGTGTGCTGCAGCAAACCTGTTCTTCTAGCATTACGGACCCGGGACCTGGGACCTTCTGCTGCGTGCACCCACTTCTTCATATTTTTGAGGTGCAGCCCACCCTGTGCTTTCTATCTATCTATCTATCTATCTATATATATATATATATTTTTTTTTTTTTTGTTATTTTTTATTTATTTTTTTTCTTCTTTTTTTTTTTTTTTAAGTGCTACTCATGTCCCTGATCCCCCTGCCCCTGCCATTCCAATGCCCACGTATCTCCACTTCCTGGTCCTTAGTCGGCACAAGGAATTAATCACTTACTCAGTCATGGCAGAATAATGCTGTGGCCTGGGACTGGCTGTATTGGGAACTGAAACAAAGAAGTGACGATTACTGGGAATTTAGGCACCATCATAACAACAGCGTGCTTGAGCCCTTAGACGAGAATTCCCCAACCTTTTGTCCCTTTCACTTTCAACTCTCACTATGTGGAAGATAGAGAAAAAAAAGATGTCTCATGTGGCTCCCACACCACTGGCTGGGAACCACTGTCAGACTAAGGAGGAGAAATAACTAAGAACTAGCTGGAGTCCACTCTGGAGGACCATGTGGCTGATAGAGTCTTTCATTTAACAGTGCTGCAGAGTATATCATACATATCATGGGTATAAAGTAAACTATATATATATATATATATATATATATATATATATATATATATATACATATATTGTTGCATACAAAAACATATCACATTTATTTTTCCATGTGCAACAAAAATAACAAGTATTTGGATATAGGGATACAAGTATGGGCACAACCGGTATATTTCATGGTGACACAAAATATTGAAAACTGTCCATCTTTATTATAGCCTTTTAACAGGTGTCTGGCCTATATAGACAGCTGCTGCATTCTAACAAGTGTTAACAACATAAGACAATACCTATTTGAGGAGGAACATATATAGTTCATATTTTAATGCACATGTAGACTCCACAGAGCCAAAGCGGAGATCTTGGTTCATCAAGACTCTGGGCCAAAAAGAAGTAGAGTATCTATCAATGACTATGAAAGGCCATTGAGTTGAAAAAGTCACCATGTAATGTTTTTTTGGGCACTTGTACTGGAAAGACAAACATTTTTACAGTGCAATAATCCCCCCGGCATCAAGCGACAATGTGAGCAAGGGTTGTCTCAGCTAGAAAACCTCTTACTATGCACATATTGCGTGTATATACACCTGTATGTTGTTTTATACAATTAAAATACTATTAACTTATAATTGAAAACTATGTGTAACACTATAAATATACATGACCAAATATATTCTCTTTTCTATATCCAGATAGTATACAGACCTGTACATGGTTACAGACTACAAACAGCTGATCTGTGTAGTCTGACCCTACAGCCATATTGTATTCTAGTTCCTTTGCTCCTCTTCTTATTTACTAACAAATAGCAGAGAAAAGTGTAAACAGAAGGCAATAAATGATTTACTAGGTTTCTATATAGGCGTATGCAGGATTGCAGGGGTTCACCACCCCCATTCTAACATGCCCAGAGAAGCTAGACACCAATTAAAGGGGGTTTCTGGGACTTTTTTTTTATTGATGATCCATTCTCAGGATAGGTGATCATCAATATCATATTGGTGGAATGTCAGGACCTGAAACCCCAGAAAATCATCTGTTTGCCTGAGCCGCGGCACTAACATACACAGAGAACAGAGCCAGAAGCAGATAGCTCATACAGTGCATAGCGACCTTACTCAGTTACTACAGCTTTACTCCCATTGGATTCAATGAGAGCTGAGCTGAAGCAACCCAAAATGGTCAGTACACAATGTATGGAGCTGTCTGCTTCTGACTCTATCCACTGTATATACAGGTGTAAACAGTTGGTCAGCGGGGTGCCAGGTGACGACATTCCCCTGGTCTGATATTGATGGCCTATCCTGAAGATGGGTCAACAATACAAAAAAGTCCCAGAAAACCCTACTAAGTTGATTTGACATACTGTTCTAGCCTCTGCAGATCTCTGCTATCTGTATTGGGTAATCATGGAAAGAGCAGCGGCATATAAACACCTAAAAGATGCTGCAGCTAAATAATGTATTCTAGGCAAATCACAGCCAAGGGTACAACTTGAAGCTTATGGACCCCAATTTAAAATCTCTGTTAGGGAACCACCAACTATAACACATCCTTTCTAGTATTGGTCCCCTCATATAAAGAAAATTAATTTAGAGGCTAAATGTCCTTAGCGTAACAACCCCTGTACCTCACTTATAGTTGTGACTTTATTCAGTTGAGGAAGCTGTATTGTGAATTCTGAAGCTGATGTCTGAATATTCACACAGTTCACCAGTTATTCCCATGTTATGCCTCTTATCTGTCACTACTTGATTTATTGACTGTGCTTGAAACCACCCATGAACATTCATTTTGTGGGGTCACCCCCTACTTGTTCCTGAGCATATAAGACACATTATTATAGTTGCTGATTTATCTTGGATCACAACAGATGGCGGATTTTACCCCCCTGACTCTTGTGTTTACCAGGCAAGTTCTAATTTGATGATCCATGGTGTATATTGTGCGGATTCTGTGAGTCTGCTTATTGTGTCTCTGATAAATGAACACACAGACATCCCATAACATTGTATAGACAGTTTACGCACTAAGCTACTCCTGTGAAAGCCTCTTCATTGTTTTCCAAGACAAAGCCATTCTCACAAGAATAATGCTGAATGTGATGGGATTTTTACATTTTACTTGTTTACTTTCTTTTTTATTATAGATTAAAATTAAATAAATAATTTCTATTGTATATTAATAGAAAAAATGTATCATGAATATAAGCCTTAATGTAAACCGGAATGTTACGTCAAAGGGGATTACATATCTTTGCTGTTAATAATGGTGGTTGTATTAACCAAATATATCTTCGCCTTCTGTCACCACATACTCAAAAGTACTAAAAATGTAAAAATAATTCTGGTAAAGGTGGTTAATACAAGTAGACAGAACACAACCTATGAATCTCACTGCATAAGCCAATAAGCTGAGCGTACAGACGTGTGTGTGTTTATTTATTTTATTTATTTATTTATTTATTTATTTATTTATTGTTTATTTATTTGTTTATATGTTTTAAATATAAATAAACTGAATATGTTATATTGTTTTTTCATGCTTGCAATTTTCTTTTGATATTAAGGACGTTCAAAGCCCTTCCTACCCATGAAGTTTGCCAAATAAGTACATCAGGTAATTGTAAATCATCTCCATGAAATACTTTCTATTAAGTACAGTGGTCCCTCAACATACGATGGTAATCCGTTCCAAACGGACCATCGTTTGTTGAAACCATCGCATGTTGAGGGATCCGTGCAATGTAAAGTATAGGACAGTGGTCTACAACCTGGGGACCTCCAGATGTTGCAAAACTACAACACCCAGCATGCCTGGACAGCCAACGGCCGTTGGCTGTCCGGGCATGCTGGGTGTTGTAGTTTTGCAACATCTGGAGGTCCGCAGGTTGAAGACCACTGTTAGAGGAAGTTGTACTCACCTGTCTCCGCCGCTCCGGACCGTCACCACTGCCCGGGATGTCGACGTCCATCGCTGTTGCTGCGTCCCCGGGGTGTCCCTAACGCTCCGGCAAGGCCTCTGCTTCCCTGGCATCCTCGCTCTCCGTCGCCGCCATCACGTTGTTATGCACGCCGCTCCTATTGGATGACGGGACGGTGTGCGCAGTGATGTGATGACGTTGATGGAGAGCGCCGACGATGCAGGGGATCCCGAAGAGGACGCGCCAGAGCCACGAGGACAGGTAAGAGACATCACAGGAGCACACGGGGCACCGTAAACGGCTATCCGGCGGCAGCTGAAGCAGTCTGCGCTGCCGGATAGCCGTTTATGCGATGGCCCCGACATACAAAAGCATCGTATGTTGATGCTGCCTTCAACATGCGATGGCCTCTGAGAGGCCATCGGATGTTGAAATTATCGCATGTCGGAGCCATCATAGGTCGAGGGGTCACTGTATAATCTGCAGGAGGGTTTTCTAGACATTTACGTAAGATGAGCATTAGCTATAGACTGTTTTACAGGTGATATTATGGTGGGCATCAATTACTGCAATATACATTTATAACAGCAGACCCTTCTTCCCTGTGTGATCATCACCCATGGGATTTCTCCTATCTGACTCTTCCATGCATTACTGTGCACTCACCCACGATAAACCTATCAATTGTTATTACATACAAGCAGCTTTTGCATCTGTTGAAGCCATAATTAGGAAATACCTACATAAATTAAATACTTCTATAATTGCCTGCTTCTGCACAGTCTCAGGCTCAGCGGCAGCTTCTCCGCACAATCTACTTCCATTTCTAGACCTTTTGTGTGGGCGGCATTTTAAAAGAAATCTGTTCAACTTTTCTTTTTTCTTTTTTTTTTGTTTAGGGGGAAGAAAGGAGGGTGTACTCTTTTTATCATCACCCCCCTCCTCCTACCATAAGCCTTCAGTTCTTTTTTTTTTTTTTTTCCCCTTCTTTTTGATTTCTCCTCCCAACTCTGCTTCCTCTTGAGTCAGTAAGACTGATCAGTAGCTGTGACAAACAGTGGTGGAGACAGAAGGATTTAGAGAGTGACAGGTTGGGAGGAAGCACAGGAGACATATAGAAAACAGCAAATATGTGAATGATAGCAAAATTCCTAAGAATGTTGACTTGAAAGAAACTAGAAAAAAAATGTAAATAGACACATAAAACCACTATTAACAAGTACTCTTGTACAAAAAAAATCCAATACATAGTAAATATTTAAAATATAAAAGTGCTAAACTTTTTTTTTAGGTTTAAAGGGGTCATTCCCTAATGCGGAACATTGCATCTCACCTGCTGACTACAGTGACTACAAACCACTTTCGGTTCAGATCAGGTACAGATAGCACAGTAATGTGCATGCACACATCATCGGGCTTTATTCTTGTGTTAGCATGGAAACAAAGCAATTGTTTTAAACACCAATGCTGGGACGATTCCCCCAAGCTCTGAATGAATAACCCTAACCAAGTTATTCTAGTGTTGGCATTAGAGATTGTATCTATAAAACTGTACTATTATTGTATAGGTAAATAGGGCAAGTATACTATTCAGTTGTCTACAAAAAAAGTCAAGGTTAAACACAGCAGGTTAAAAACTGGACATGCTAGGCTATTTCACACTGTGTCTCATATTGTCCATCAAAGACATACATTGAGATCTCCTTACTCACATGCATTATACAGAGGGCACGGCTGGTGCAAGGATTTTTGCCACCCTAGGCAAAAGTTAATTTTGCTACCCCTTTACTCTGCCTATTGGCTCTGCCCTTTGACATGCTCCACCTTACTACTGGGGTGGCACATTGTAACAAGCCTCCTCCTCATGTAATCTCCTTATTACTGGGGTGACACACTGTAACAAACCTCCTCATGATGTAATCTCCTTACTACTGGGATGACACACTGTAACAAACCTCCTCATGATGTAATCTCCTTACTGCTGGGATGACACACTGTAACAAACCTCGTCCTGATGTAATCACCTTACTACTGGGATGACACACTGTAACAAACCTCCTCATGATGTAATCTCCTTACTACTGGGATGGCACAATGTAATAACCCTCCTCCTCATGTAATCACCTTACTACTGGGATGACACACTGTAACAAACCTCCTCATGATGTAATCTTCTTACTACTGGGATGACACACTGTAACAAACCTCGTCCTGATGTAATCACCTTACTACTGGGATGGCACAATGTAATAACCAACCTCCTCATGTAATCACCTTACTACTGGGGTGACACACTGTAACAAACCTCCTCCTCATGTAATCTCCTTACTACTGGGGTGACACAATGTAACAAACCTCCTCATGTAATCTCCTTACTACTGGGGTGACACAATGTAACAAACCTCCTCCCCATGTAATCTCCTTACTACTGGGGTGACACAATGTAAGAAACCTCCTCATGTAATCTCCTTACTACTGGGGTGACACAATGTAACAAACCTCCTCCTCATGTAATCTCCTTACTACTGGGGTGACACAATGTAAGAAACCTCCTCATGTAATCTCCTTACTACTGGGGTGACACAATGTAACAAACCTCTTCTTCATGTAATCACCTTACTACTGGGATAACACACTGTAACACACCTCCTTATGATGTAATCTCCTTACTACTGGGGTGACACTCTGTAACAAACCTCCTCATGATGTAATCTCCTTACTACTGGGATTGCACAACGTAACAAACCTCCTCCTCATGTAATCACCTAACTACTGGGGTAACACAGTGATGCTGGCTGGGTAGGTACTTTAGGTGAGCTGAGGCTTCGGTTGCTAGCTGGCTACTAACTTTCTTGCAGGATGCAAAGTGGCACCCCCATCAAGCGGGTGCTCTAAGCGGATGCCTTTTTTGCCTATAGGCAGAACAAGCCCTGACAGAGGGCATATGTAAAAAAAAAAAAAAAAAAAATATATATATATATATATATATATATATATATATATGTGCAATGTGTTTCAAGTATACACCAGCAGATTTCCTGGCTCATATGGTAAAGAAGCACCATAAAATTTGCCTTAGAGCAGTGTAAAATTTGCATTGTAAAGTACATGAAACAGATGGAAATGCCTTACCAGGAGAAACCCCATCAAGCCCTTAACAGGAAAAACCACAACAAGTCCCTCAACCTTGGCCTAGGTGCTAACATATGAGGCTAGGGCAGAGAACTGAGTATTTGCTGGAAGTGAAGATCCAACCCTAAGACAATACCTTCTGCTACTATGTTTTGGCAGCTTTGTGGTACAGGAAAACAGTTCTGAAAACAAGTTTTCTACAATTAAAGGGAATCTGTCATCAGTTTCATGCTGCCTAAACTACAAGTCAATAGGGTTATCCCTGCTTCTGCCTGTCCTGCCCTTATAGATCTCTCCCTATACTGAAATAGGGAGAGAGCTATTAATGAAGGCTATTGGGAGAAGCCACTAGGAACCAAGCAGATGTGGTTAATACAGCGTTAAAAGTGATGACAGATAACCAGTAAAATGCATCTTGATAGAATTATAGTATTTTCTTTAAATATGTGCCAAGTTGCCACTTTAGGGAGTTGAACATACATTTGAATAGTGCCACCAATGTCTCGCCAGCTTAGATCAACATTTTGGGAAGTTTTAACAAAAAGTGGTCCCTAACTTTCAAAAACAAGGGGACTATGAGCACAACCTCTAGGCCACTCTTGTAGATTACCTACCAAGCATCTTTTGTGTAAAGGCAACAGAGATTGCTATGTAGGTTGTCTAAATATATTATATTTTATATAGTATAAATGTGTTAGTCTGTTAAACAGTGCAGCCATATAATTACAATATCTGCTTTAATCTATGATTAGTCAGAGTCACAAGGTTTATGAAAAAATAATGTAGTTTCTCATACTGCGGTTTTCAGTCCCACACATTTAATATGTATCTCTGCATAAAGAGACACGTGCATGGCGCATTTCATGTAAATATACCCCGCACACTCCCACGCATACGTGTTGATTAAGATCAGAACTGCTGTAAACGGCTCAGTCTGTAGACCTTTCACTGCTGTGTCATTGCTTTCCCAGACTTCCCCTTACTGTAGAGAATACTAATTGGGTAGTTGATGGAGTTATATGGCTGTGGCATGGCACATTTAATTATTATAGAAACACATTATATTTTTACACCTTATTTGCACAGCATATATAATATAGGCTTGTATGTTGTAGGCACATCTAAGCACATGTAATTGATTAACGTCCTACCGACCATAACATATATCAAACTCATACATGCTCATACTGTACATATCTAATAACAGTCTAATAAAATATTAAAGGGAACTGCCATTTTCTAAAATTTGGTTGACATTCTGGTCAAAAGTGCCCTATTATACGGGGCAATTATTGGGCCAGTGCAAGTGCATCATCAATGGCAGATCTGCTTGGTTTAGCAGGTTAAAAAACAATTGGCCCACCTCTCCCCATATATTATGGAATGTGCAGCAGAATAAAGGAGCACAAGGGCTCAGCTGGGACCACTTGGACAGCTTTTCAAGGGCTGATAAAAAGTATAAGGCTAAGCTTCTCTCTTTAGGGAAAGAAGAACATATGGTTGAGTTGTGGAGTCAAGTAAGCAGCAACCTTAGATACATACATTATGCTCAGTTGACGTTCCACTCACCCTGGAGTTTCTTCTCCTCTTGCTTCCATCCCTGCGATTCAGACCTCACAAATATGGCCAATCCAGCTGGTTTATCACAACAGACTAGCTACTGATCCCTCTAGGTTGGCACTCTTAAAATGCCCCCACAATCCACCACCAGAGAGAAAAAAAATGTCCAATTCTTCAGTTTTGACATTCTAACTTGGGAGAATAACTCGAGTAAAGATGGATGAATTAGTTAGGAACAAATATCACAAATTCAGAACTTTTTGTACTTAGTTTTGTCACTGCTCCTACATTTCATAGTGGCCCAGAGGAAAGCAGTAATGTTGCATGCATCTCCGTTTGCACTCACTACATTTGAATGGCCAGAGAATGGCATTTGGCCAAGCCACACATTGCATTTTACAGAAGCAGGGAGCCCCCCAGTCAGACTTGTGCTGAATCGGACTGAAAATTTATCTTGAGAGATTTACTCATTTCTACTTGAGATACATGGAACGACTGTATCACCTACAAGAAGTTACCTACTTTCCAAACCCCATTGACATTGAAATAAACCTCTCCGTCCTTCATTACCCGGGTGGACTAGTTCATCAACAATAATACCCCTATTTAACGTTCCCCTGAGCCGAGTTATACACCCACACCCCACCCTCATATTTATTTCTAGTCATAGTGTTATTTGTGATTATGTTAATTTTAACCTACGTGTCTACTACTAGTGAGTTTTACATGCTTGGCTGTGCAGACTATAATTGTTAGGCCATAGGATGCTTTTCTGCTTTCTCAGCATTTCCTTATAATGTCTGGTGATGGGTAAGCATGGATTTTGTTGCATCAGATTCTAGATGAGTGGAAAGAATTATATTAATAAGCCCTTTTACTATGCACTATAAGAAGACTTTCTCAGAGATGCCCACAATGCCTGCATCTCATTTAAAGGACAACTTTCTCTTACAGGGTTTGACAGCTATGACAATCATTTGTTGCATTGCGGTCACTCATATATACATATGGCACTGTACAACCAAACATAATATGACCTCTGACCATGAGCAAATGCTTGAAATGCTCACATCCAATAACTCTTAAGGATTACATCATACTTAATAAGAATAGACATTCAGAAAAAGAAAAGGCTTATTGTGCGGAAGTCCATGCACATAGTATAAGGACATATTCACTAAACTGTATTAGGCATTTAGGCATTTAGAACAATGGCACTATTATGTCAGGGTGGTCAAGTAAAAAAAAAAAAAAAAAAAACATGTAGATAGAGAAAATCAAAACTCCCATTCACACTGCTCCCAATTCATTCATATTTTTAAGATACTGTAACCTTAAAATGTCAATTGTATAAAAGCTCGATAGTGTAACCTTAAAATGTCAATTGTATAAATGCTCTATTGTATACCTGGAATAGCTACAATAGTGGTTAACAACACAACATGATGTAACAAGACATTTCTGCTCTTATCATTTACATGTATAAACCAAGGAGTGTAACAATAGGGTGAGGAGGTAGTAGTGCCCTGGAGTCACCACTAGTAGTATCACAAATGGTAGCTAGAGGTCCTGTTACAGATTTAGCATGGAGATAAATGAGCTTTAAGTTCCCAAAACCTGTTGTGTTACACAGACATTACTAAGTTCATCCTACAGATAAGGTCTGTCGCATACATTTTTAATGAAATTTATTCTTCTGTGTTGTCCACTGACATATAGTTCCACCATTTTTTCCAATGAAACAGCTGCTGTGTTATTATAGTTATGTGCCCAATTGAATGCATTGACCCACCAAGAAAACACATTACCCTCCAGACCCACCTCAAAGGCTTATGTAGCCATCCAACAATCTGATCTGTACAGATGATTGGCTAAACAGCTGTCCAGTTGGGGTACTCTTCCTTTTGGATGAGATTTTAGTTTGATGGATAAACAATAGTGATATTTCAACGCTCATGGACTTCAGTACTTACACTTGAAATCTCAAAATATGCAGAAACGTACTTGACCTAAGGCTTGGTGCTTTAATAACGTCCTATAATTCCTTGGCAATTTTTAATATCCTTAAAACTTCCAGTACATGAACATTATCCTATGTGTATTAACAGCTTCTACAAGCAAAAAAAAAAAATAGAAATGTTGGCAAAAATAACATAAAAAAAAGTTAGACATTGTTATATATTTATATATATTTATCTTAAATCTCAGTGTTTGCGGCAGAACATGCTGAGATATTGTGTTTTACAAAATCTAGTATCAGCTAAGCATTATAGGATTGCAATATGGAATGCCAACAGCTATATTATTTGCCAGTATGTTAGATGTATATCTGCAATGAAAGGCATCTTTATCAAACCCATTATCTATGAGCTATGGTTATAAATTATTCAGTTGTTTTAGATTTATTATTTACACCGTCTTTATTATACAAGATTTGAAATGTATATGTAATTGATTTCTGCGTTAACTATGCATTTTCCCTTATGACTCTACGAAGTGTCAAGCAAGAACTTCTGACGTGGATGGCAAGCATTTGAACCATAAAACACTGCCAAGATTAAATTCTTGCTATGCCCTTTGTCATCTATTCAAGCTTCTTTTTTTTATTATTATCTGTTCTGTTTTGTCACTTAATATCATTTTGGTTTCTTGTTTTTCTTTTTCTGTGAAGGATCAACTAAATACATTTCTTGAAATTCAGGATTTCTAGACATTTTCTAAACCTTTTCTTAAAGGTCATTAAATTAGAGGAATGTTTTGCTTATCTAAAATGAACAAAGGAGAGAATGGTTTTTCAGTATAAAAATTAGTAAAAATGATTCATATAATAGAAAAAAGGTTGTAAGCTCTTGCGGGCAGGTCCCTCATTTTAAAGGGATACTCCACTGGAAAACATTTTTTATTTTTTTAAATCAACTGATGCCAGGAAGTTAAACAGATTTGTAAATTATAAACGTGGAGAGGCAGGAAAGGAGAGAGAACACAAGAAGGTTACTTCACCTGTAGTAGAATTACAGCGTAGTATCGTTGGCCTACAACAACGTCTCCTGCGGGGTGCACATACGAAATGTGTGACGTATCAATACATACAATAAAGAAAGCACGTATGTGCACTCGCCGCTCAGCGGAGACAGCTCAGGGTGGGAGTCCGGTTCACAAAAAGCTGGGTTTCAGCATCGGCGCAGGTAGATTGGTGCTCGGAGGCTACGCCGGCTGTTTCACACGTGAATGCGTGCTTCTTCTGGCCTCGAAGAAGCACGCATTCGGAAGAAGCACGCATTCACGTGTGAAACAGCCAGGGTAGCCTCCGAGCGCCAATCTACCTGCGCTGATGCTGAAACACAGCTTTCCGCGAACTGTACTCCCACACTGAGCTTTCTCCGCTGAGCGGTGAGTGCACATGCGTTCTTTTGATTTTGAATTTATTTTCAGTCTGACCACAGTGTTCTCTGCTGACACCTCTGTCCATGTCAGGAACTGTCCAGAGTACAAGCAAATCCCCATAGCAAACCAATCCTGCTCCAGACAGTTCCTGACATGGACAGAGGTGTCAGCAGAGAGCACTGTGGTCAGAAAGAAAGGAAATTTAAAAATAAAAGAACTTCCTCTTTAGTATACAGCAGCTGATAAGTACTAGAAGGGTTAAGATTTTAAAATAGAAGTAATTTACAAATCTGTTTAGCTTTCTGGCATCAGTTGTTTAAAAAAAAATGTTTTCCAGCGGAGTACCCCTTTAACTGTACCTGCGTTTGTGTCATGTATTTTATCCCTTATCATATATAAAGCATCCTAGGACCAAGGCTATAAGAGTATATAATAATGAAAAATACATTTTTGGCTTACATTTTGACATTGAGCTTAGTTTAAACGGGAACTAAAGACCCCCTATAGCTCCTATAGCTCAATGTCTCCTTTTTTCCTCATTGCTATATAGGTTATTATATTATTTTTCTATAATGTAAATCCCCTTTCCTTGCACTGACAACCTGTTGAGCTTGCTGTGGTTTTCTGCTTGTACTTCACAGAAAATCTGAAAAGACAGGGTTGCCGCATGCAAAGACAGAACAGTTGTCTAAGGGAAAGACATTTCAATTGCTGAAACTTTTCTGAGCATATACAAGTTCTATCTTGGACTCAAAGTTAGAAAATTACCTGAATGTAGTCACTAGCTGGAATTGAAAGTAATGGTGCCTGTGGCTCTCTTTGAATGGAAACATTAGCATTAAATTTTTACACTTTTTTGACGTCTCTGTACCATGGAGGGCACAAACATGGTGTAAATGAGAACTTAGCAAATATAGATATGGCATTGAGATTTCCAACAATAGCGGTGGGGCCCCCGCCATCAGACATC
Source organism: Hyla sarda (assembly GCF_029499605.1). NCBI lineage: Eukaryota > Metazoa > Chordata > Amphibia > Anura > Hylidae > Hyla > Hyla sarda. The sequence goes on from NC_079192.1 coordinate 116,142,083, forward strand.
TTATCCCCTATCCTATGTATAGGGTATAAGATGTCTATGGCTGGAATACCCCTTTAATATCACATAGTTTACACTGGCATGTCTGAAGATGGTTGCAAACTGCATCTACAAGTGTAAAAACTGAAACATAAGAAAATGTAAATCAAGGTGAACTAAGAAAACCTTAATTACCAAAAGATGAAATAGAAACCTATTATATAAGTTCCACAGAGTTCTACATGATTTCAAGTTACTTACTCAGGTCCCTATTGAAGCCTATTCTGTGACAGAAGCTATAAATTCCCAAAGGGGGAGGGGGGATACACAGAAAATGAAAATGTAACATTTAATAATTATCATTAAAAAGAGCCCCGCTACAAAACCATCAATCCAAAATACATGAATAATGCCCCTCAGATGGACCAGCTAGCTCCACCCAAGGGTAAAGATAGCCAATAGAACAGAGGAAAAAAGATGACAAGGATACTCACTGCAACACAGGGTATATGAGAACAGGGAAGCAGTCCAAATCAGTGTGGCAAATCCTCTAAACCACAGGTATGGTCACCCTAGTAATCCCTGTCAGTGAATGTGTGGTGGGATTACTCCAACTCCCTTAGGGACCTTTGGAGCACTCACCCTAAAAAGTTCAGAGATGGTAATCCGCCCACTCCATGTGCAAACCCTTTTCTGATGAATGGGACTCGTGCACGGAACTTGTTGAGTGTCATATGGTTGCCTTGGCAACTGTAAAGCCTAGTGTAATCTGCATTTCTGTGTATCAATCTGTACAGAACAGGTGGGAGACCAGCTCTTGACTTACACTTTAATGAACGAACACAGATATTTGGAGCAATGACCATGCCTGAAAAACTAGAGGTGTTAGTAAATGATATTCAAACTTTAAGGACACATTTTTGACTCTATTTCTGTATACACGGATAGTGCTGAAGACAGGCAATTCATATATATGAGTGGGGGGGGGGGGGGGGTTAAATCAATGATCAAAAGAACAATATAAAATCCCTCCTAATAACAGACTAGTGAGAAATGAAAGCAAATGATCAACTTTCTATTTATCTGATCAGTTCTGGGAAGGGCAGCGTGTAAATGGACCTTAGGATATTAATTCTAATTTGACTACTTTACTTTATTAACCCTGCAGTTATCTGTCATGATGTTGTAGATGTTATTCTCTCCATATCAATTAAGAATGTTTTGGTTTAAAAATAGAGTAATAATCTTCACTGACATTTTCTGTTACAGGGCAAATATGATTCAAGTAACCTGCTGTTCTGCAACAGACACAAGAAATATGTTAACCTTCCTATATAATACAATAAAAAAAAAAGTTCAAACCAAAAACATATGCTATGCTAAGGATTATGCCAGTTACTATCTAAGTTACAGTTCAAACAGTGTTGTTCATTTTAACATTGACCAGTGGTATACCGTCATACGTCAGTGCGGATACACATACAATAATTCATTTTTAAATTTTGAACACAATAGGTTAATGGAGAATTGTATTAAGGGGGAATAATCTATATTTTATTATTTTATTTAATTTAATTTTGGGGATAACCAGGGATCCTGCACTTTTTTTTACAGCAAGAACACAGTCTCCATTAGCAAGAGTCCAGCAGGACTGGCCCTTTAGTGGAAGAGTTCCCACACTTTTTTTTCCCCAGGACTTGTTAACCCCTGGGGATAACCCAGAAACAGGAAATACATTTACCTACATCACCACTAAAGAAATGTACTACTACACAAGCATTACTTGGATATTTCTGTGATACATGGACATACTGGGTCCTCAAGGATGTACAGTGACCCCTCGACCTACGATGGCCCCGACATACGATAATTTCAACATGCGATGGCCTCTCAGAGCCAGCATCAACATGCAATGCTTTTGTATGTCGGGGTCATCGCGTAAACGGCTATCCGGCAGCGCAGACTGCTTCAGCTGCTGCCGGATAGCCGTTTACGGTGCCCCGTGCCCTGTGCTGACGATCACTTACCTGTCCTCGGGGCTCCTGAGCGTCCTCTTCGGGATCCTCTGCATCGTCGGCGCTCTCCATCGTCGTCATCACGTAGCTGCGTACGCCGTCCCGTCATCCAATAGAAGCGGCGTGCATAGCGACTTGATGGCGGCGACGGAGAGCGCGGATCCCCGGAAAGCAGAGGCCTTGTCGGAGCATCGGGGACACCTCGGGGACGCGGCAACAGCGATGGACCGTGACATCCCGGGCAGCGGTGACGAGCGGTGACAGGTGAGTACAACTTCATCTAACAGTAGTCTACAACCTGCGGACCTCCAGATGTTGCAAAACTACAACACCCTGCATGCCCGGACAGCCAACGGCTGTTCGGGCATGCTGGCTGATGTAGTTTTGCAACATCTGGAGGTCCGCAGGTTGTAGACCACTGTCCTATACTTTACATTGCACGGATCCCTCAACATGCGATGGTTTCAACAAACGATGTTCCGTTTGGAACGGATTATCATCGTATGTTGAGGGACCATTGTATATATATATATATATATATATATATATTTATATGTATACCCATCTAATTTATCAGAATTCCTTTTGACATGAGTTAAGCTAACATACAGATCCTGGAAGAATTTGCACTATTTTCTGTGTTTGGAGCTACTCCTGGCTTTTGCTAAAATACTAGCCAAATACTAAATGATATCCCAGCCTTATGGGGTATTTGGACATACTGTAGGTTGTCTAAACAAGACAACTGTTCTAATGGCCATGTTTTAGTCTATGGTCTATTCTTTGATATTCAAGCACCAAAACATTCCATTCGGCTGAAAGTGTTTCTATTGATTGCATCTTCTCTTCTTTACACACTGTTCTCAGCATGTATACACTGGGTTTAGTTTATGTGACATGAATGTCAAAAATGGCAAAAGAGGTAAATAAGATACTGTATAAAATTCACACATAGATAAATAATATTGGCGCCCGGTAGACTAAGTATAAGACAGGTGTAGTTGGTCATTAAGAAAAAAAAAAAAATAATTATATATAACTAAATAATGGCAACATTTTAGAAAAAAAATTGTTGGGTTAATTACAAAAGTAGCAGTACTAAAGGGAAAAACTCAAGTATCAATTATTGATCAAGCTTTAACTTAAAGCTAACAATAGAAGTTGTGTGTAATGAGTAAAATATTTCCCAAAAATCTACACTGTCAGCATTGTACATTTAGAAGAGTTGTGCCGCACTAAGGTGACATCCATCTACAATTAGCGAGTGAAAGCGGTGTCACTAGCTAATGACCATGTAAGCCATGCATGGTATGATGATGTCCACTCACAAAGAAACATGTCCGACACCGCTTCTGTATTAGCTGAATCACCAATTAGTCGGACTGGATACACCTGGCTTTTGACTTCATTATAGGGAAAAGTAGGAGTTCATAAATTCAATACAGTATCAAGAAAAGAAAGGTTGCACTAACCTGTAGTAGTATTGCTAGATGAAACTTTATTCCATAAAAGCAGAAGGTGTACTGCGGGTAAGATCAGTGGAGCAAACATCGCGGCAACAGACTGTTTCCTGCGCCCAGTTACAGGAAACAGTCTGTTGCCATGAGGTTTGCCCAAGAAAGTGCGCTTGGCTGCACAAAACAGTCTGTTGCCGTGAGGATTGCCTGACTGATCTTACCCGTTGTACACCTTATGCATCTATGGAATAAAGTTTCATCTAGCAATACTACTACAGGGGAGTGCAACCTTTTTTTCTGGATGCTGTATTGCATGCATGGTATGATGTTCTTCCCAGGACAGACTTTAATGAGATTTGGTTATGTAGTCTCGTACGTATTGCAAGATAATCCATTTTCACAGCCTTACCACTTCTCCTTGCCTCAAAGAAACATTGAATGGGTGTCTTGGGTTGTCTATTAATACTGATGTTAAGTTTCTTCTCTGGCTAATAGATGGGACTGCAAGACAAGGAGTCCTCTCCTCTGATCAATTACTTCAAAATGTCTCAAAAGACATTTACATGAATGTTGAAATGGGAATCGCACAAGGGTCTAAACCCAACAATCACCCAGTTTGTTATGGTTTATTGGAAGTGCAGTATTTCCACTGTCATGTACATAGCTAGATAAAATGCTAATGTATAATTCTAAAAGGACTGTGGCTAGTTGTAAGGTGTTTGTTCTGCAAGATTAGCTCCAACTAAAGGAGTGCAGAATGAATGGAAACTAGGAGCATGAAACAAATTAATTTAACCTACAATAATGGGTGTTGCAGGCATTCTCTTTAGACTCCAGCGGACTACCATCTGGACACAATTGATTTCCTATTCAAGACATTAGTTATCCTTATCACATTGACAAAATGGCTTCTTCCACCAGTCTTGACAAGAAATGAATGAATGCAATTTGTACATTCTCGTTTGCAAGGTTATGACAAAAAATTCTAATTACATTTGCATTTGTGAAATACTAGCCTTCCGTTCTACTCCTCGTTCTCAATCACAGATAAAGGCATTGCTGACAAATCGCAATAAGAAAGGAAAAACACTATGTAATTTTGAGATGTGGAATAAGTGTCCAACCGACTTCAAAAACCACCCATTACATATAATCATCCATTTCTCCTAATCTAAAAGCAGGTTCTTCACACATGCACCTGGCTTATAGCTTCCTATTCAGGTATGATTGTAGCTTATATCTTGTGGGTTATAATAGTATGTCTGCTGGCAGAAGTAACATTAGCATTGTGGCTGCCCATACAAACAGCAAATTAACTCCAGTAACCACATGATCACCATTCCGAACCATATGTCTATCAGAGCTTATTGTACAGTATTCTTATATTTATAGCAATTTAAGTAGCAAAATATCATAAAATTCCCTAATGATAAAGGAGCACTCCAGAAAAATAACCTTATTTTCAAATTAACTGGTGCAAAAAACATATACAGATTTATAAATTAATTCTATGTGAAAATATAGAAAAAAACAATCAAGCTTTCTAGTACATATAGCTACTGAATGCCTTATAAAGCAAAACCTCTTTGGGGAGAATTTATTAAAACCTGTGTAGAGGAAGAGTGGTGCAGTTGCCCATAGCAACCAAACAGATTGCTTTTGTTTTCACATTTTCAGAGGCCTTTTCAAAAATAAAAGAAATCTGATTGGTTGCTATGGGCAACTGCACCACTCTTCCTCTACACAGGTTTTGATAAATCTCCCCCTTTTGTTCTTCTTCTCTTGACAGTTCCTGACACAAACAAGGGTGGCAGCAGAGAGTTGGAAAAACGTATACATTGGGCCTCATTTACTAAGAGTGGAGTGTAGTTTTCTTTTCTTTGTGGGTTTCTTTGTTTCTGACAGGTATGTTTCCATGGTATTTACTATTGAATCTTGTATTTGGCGATGTTCCCTATGTTTTTCTCTTTTCACACATACTTTCAGCTGCCAGGTTTTTCAGAGCTCAAATCCACCACATTCTATGTGGAAACATTAGTAAATTTGTAGGTTTCTTTAACCCCTTAAGGACCAGAGGTTTTTCCGTTTTTACGTTTTTTTCTCCTTACTTTTAAAAAATCATAACTCTTTAAATTTTGCACCTAAAAATCCAAATGATGGTTTATTTTTTGCGCCACTAATTCTACTTTGTAATTACATCAGTCATTTTACTAAAAAATCTATGACAAAATGGAAAAAAAATTATTGTGCGACAAAATTTAAGAAAAAAGACCATTTTGTAATTTTGGGGGCTTCCGTTTCTACACAGTACATTTTTTGGTAAAAGTTACACCTTCTCTTTATTCTATAGGTCCATACAATTAAAATGATACCCTACTTATATAGGTTTGATTTTGTCGTACTTCTGGAAAAAATCATAACTACATGCCGGAAAATGTATACATTTAAAATTGTCATCTTCTGACCCCTATAACTTTTTTATTTTTCTGCGTATGGGGCAGTATGAGAGTTAATTTTTTGCACCCTGATCTGACTTTTAAGTGGTGCCATTTTTTTTATTGTTCTGACTTTTTGATCGCTTTTTATTCATTTTTTCATGATATAAAAAGTGACCAAAAATACACTATTTTGGACTTTGGAATTGTTTTGCGCGTACACCATTGACCGTGTGGTTTAATTAACAATATATTTTTATATTTCTGACATATCCGCACGAGGCGATACCACATATGTTTATTTTTATTTACACTGTTTTTTTTTTATGGGAAAAGGGGGGTGATTCAAACTTTTATTAGGGAAGGGGTTAAACGATCTTTATTAACTTTTTTTCCCACTTTTTTTTTGCAGTGTTATAGCTCCCATAGGGGGCTATAACACTGAACACACTGATCTTTTACATTTATCAATGGTTTCTCATAGGACACCAGGAGGCAAGGTAAGGGACCCTCCTGCTGTGTCACAGCTGTTCGGGATGCCTCGATTTCACCGCAGCCATCCCAAACAGCCCCCTGAGTTAACCGGCATTGTTTTACTTACACTTTAGACACGGCGTTCAACTTTGAACGCCGCATCTAAATTGTTAATAGCGCGCGGCACCGCGATCAATGTCGCGTGCTATTAGCCACGGGTCCATGCCATTGTTAGAGGCCAGGCTCGACCCGCTATGACAATATAGAAAAGGAAAGGACTCAGGATGTACCTGTACGCCCTTGGTCCTTAGGGGGTTAAACATTTTTTTTTTTTTTTTGGAGAAACAGCCCATGCCAGCATACACCACATGTGACACAAAGAACCCTACAGAATCTACTCGGAAAAGCATTAATAAATTAAGCCCAATGTCCTACAGAGCATACATGCTTTTTTATTCTTGTTCTTTTTTTTTGTTGTTCTTTAGTTTTTTGTTTATTTTTAGTTTTTTTTAATTGACACAATTTACAAATCTATAAAGTTTTCTGGTACCAGTTGATTTAAAAATATGTTTTCCTTGTAGTATCCCATTTAACTGTAAAAATATATGAGTTTTCTTTAATAGTCTCTATTAAATCATTTAGTTTTTCCAAGTTAATGCAATGCTCTTATAGTCATAGCAATAAACAAATAGAGAGAAAGTTTTAATATACAATATTTATTAGAACCTGTGTTATAGATAATATACTATCGCTCTATAATGCCAAGCATATTCTTCTATTTTAGAACATGTGCCATACGCTCCAATAAACATATAGGCTTTTCCTTGGGTTAATTACTAGACAAAGGATCAATCAACAGTAAATTATTTCTGTCTTTGTGATGCACTTACTGACCTCATTCATAGCATCAAGCAACATTCATAAGCTTTCTGTATGAAAAGCAACACAAACAAACTAAAAATAATTTATTTTCCATGCAAAAAAATGTCAAAGTACATAGTTTTGCTAAAATTTCAAAAATAATATAAATATAATATAATAACTTGACCTGTAAGGTTAGTTGTGAGAACTATTTTAATATATTAGCCAATTGGAAATGTAGTCACTTAAAAGCCAAAAAGAAACCTAGTACAGCATGGATAAGTTGTATTTCTCCACTACGTTAAGCTATATCAGTGGCTCAATGCGTTATAACCGCCAACTAAATGTAGCATGTATCCATCTGCTATGTTAAACCTGTCATTTAATAAGTCATGTTTAAAAATCGCTTGCTGCAAATAGAGCCAGCTCAATACTCAGAAAGTGAGACGTGAATAAAAGGGATCATGAGAGCTGTCGCCAAGATGAACGATGATCTTGGAAATCATGACCCATGAAGAAGACTAATAAAGTGATAAGATGGCGGCTGGATGTATTGGAGAAAAGAAACTATTTTTCTGTAATAGTTCCCAGACATCATAGCAACACTGCCTCAAATAAAATGTTCACATACTGTTGAAAGCTGACCCATTGGTGATGGCAAAGACATTGGCAAGTGAAATGTGACACTTGGAGAATGTCCACAATAACACTGGCATTGCGACTCAGCTTTTGGCAGCTCTTAAAAACAACTGACAGCAACTAGGTTCAGTTACATGGAATAATAAGGACAGGAAAGTGAAACTACATAACGGATTTGTGCTAGAATTGTAGTTGTAGCGTGAGCCAAGTTGGTGCACCGTGTCAATAAGATTCTGGCCTTTAGCCAATAGAAAAGAGTGGGTTCCTTGGGTTGGTAACATCAATACAGTGACACATTATAGACTCCTAAATACATAAATGAAGCAATAGGACTTAGAAAAGCAGTGTTTCATTCTACAGATCAACAGTCATTGCTAACCCTGAGATAATGAGATCTAAAGAAGTGTTTTAAATACCTGACTAGGTAAATTAAGCGCATTTTTTACACTTACAGCTGGTCTTTAGTGCGCTACGTTATTATCGTGTATGAATGTCAATACACAATTATAATTTAAATTTCAGGTCTCTACAGGACATTTCTTTAAACTGAGTGATGTTTTCATACTATTATATATATTTATGTACACATATATGTTAGAATTTTATTTGTTTTATACTGTTTTCTTATTGGTCATACTGTTGTAATGACCTTGTTTATTGTATTGTAAAAATTCTTGAAAAATTCTATAAAAACCATTTGAACCTGAAGAAGTGTTTTAAACCCTACACAAAATTAACTGTTTGAATGAAACATGACTTGACCTTTAGAACGTTGCACTGCAACAAAATGATTCTACATAAGGGTTTTCCGAGCATACAAGTAATGCTTTACCGTAAATACATTCTAATAACCTCTGCAATATGCTATCGGCATGGTGTAAAAAGTAAATTATGGTCTATCAATACTAATTACAAAACACTCAATACTTTAATCTAGACCAACTACTCCTACAGTTTGAGATTTAGGGATCCATTTATCAAAGTTTTCTACCACTTTATCTCTGCTTATATCAATATCGGTCACTTTTGCTTCTCCCAGAGAGTTACATACAGTATGGTCCTATAATTTGAAACTAATAACTACAGGGCAAACAATGCAAAGTTTAAAGAATCAGTAAAACTTAAATGTTAAAAAATTTGTAAAGAAAGGGAAAAGGAAGAAACTTAGATAAGTAAGTAGTATATTATTATAACACCTTAAAGGGGTACTCCCGTGGAAAACTTTTTGATTTTAATCAACTGGTGCCAGAAAGTTAAACAGATTTGTAAATCACTTCTATAAAAAAAAATCTTAATCCTTCCAGTACTTTTTAGCTGCTGAATACTACAGAGGGAATTGTTTTCTTTTTGGAACACAGAGCTCTCTGCTGACATCATGACCAAAGTGCTCCCTGCTGACATCTCTGTCCATTTTAAGAACTGTCCAGAGTAGGAGAAAATACCCATAGCAAACATATGCTGCTCTGGACAGTTCCTAAAATGGACAGAAATGGCAGCAGAGAGCACTGTGGTCATGATGTCAGCAGAGAGCTCTGTGTTCAGAAAAAGAAAACAATTTCCTCTGTAGCATACAGACCCTAAAAAGTACTGGAAATATTAAGATTTTTTAATAGAAGTAATTTACAAATCTGTTCAACTTTCTAACTTTCTGGCACCAGTTGATTAAAAAAAAGTTTTTCATGGGAGTACCCCTTTAAATCAGCATTAAAATAATATTTTGATATTTGTTAGTGGTTACCTTGTGTTATCAAAAAAGTTGCACTAAGTTTCAGGGTGAAGACTCTAACCTTATGCATTTTTACCCCTCATTCAGTTTGCAATCTGCTCCTAGTTTCAGACATTTCTCATGTGGGCATATTCCTCCTAGTAAAACATTCTGGATATGAGGTGTTTGTGTTGAGCATGATGTTGTCTTCACTAGCGCTCATGTATCTGCACTACTTTAGTCCTGCACTGGTTTCCCTTTCTACATCCTATAAAGAATTATTTAAAAAACTTTTAAGAGCAGGTCCATTTAGCCATCTCTATAATCAGTACAGAATGATCAATTGGACCATTGTTGTACATACTGATCTAACAATAATCATACATATATTGGTTCCTACTTTCCTATTCTCCTTTATTAAATCTACATCACATAAATTAATATTGATATAGAAAAGGATAGCACTCACCACTTCAAGTAGCTTTTGGATGTGTTTTATTTATAACATATTAATCCAAAAAGTGACGGCGTGCAATGGATAGCATAGGTGCAGCGGGTGCCCGATGCACCTCTGCTATCCATTGCACACCGTCTCTTTTTGGATTAATATGCTATAAAGAAAACACATCCAAAAGCTACCTGAAGTGGTGAGTGCTATCCTTTTCTATATCAATATTCATTGTACCTGCGCTATGTGCATTCACGGATCTAGCACCCCAATAGCTCCTGCATAGGGATCTACTACTCATTCGGAGATATAGGTTACAGTGCTGGATTAACTGACTTTTTCTATTACAAGATAAATCATATAAATACTTACCAGACATTGTTGATGACCCAAATCTATCCCTAATCATCTAAATAGCCAGTTACCATGAAAATTCAAAAATAAAGAGTCTCACGATTGGGCGAACATCATCCAATAATCAGTGCAGAAATTCTGAAGATGTAATGTCAATGCCAGTGAAAGAATAATCATGATGTTCTGAAGAGCATGTCCTCGCACTCTATAAACATCAGTTTTATTATAAATCAAATATATATATATATATATATATATATATATATATATATATATATATGGAAATAGCCTTTGGTTGGGCCATTATTCTATAATAATCAATTATAAATGGTGAAATCAATTAAAAGTGGTGAAAAAGTTTTGGAAATTTATTCATTTAGTCCACTAATGTGACATTGAAATCACCCTTTCTGGTACTATATATTCTATAAATATAGACCCAACTATGTGTGAGATATAGCTCATAAACATAGATCCCCATGATGCAATCCATTAGTAGAGTATGAGATTATTTTCTGGATCCAACAAATATCATTGAATAAGTCATATTCAAAGACTAAAACAGATTTGGCATGACATGCATAGAACATCGGTAGAGCATGAGACCCTCTGCTTCATCTAATAAGCTTCATTCAACAAGTCAAATTCAAGAATTAAAACAGACCTGTACAGATACTGATATGGATAGAATGGGTGATTCCCTGTTTAATCAGTGGAGATCATAGATCGTAAGCTAGTTCCTGCACACCCATTCTGTGCATCCTGCTGTGAGTCTAAGTCCCGGAGCATAGAAGAACGTGCAGCCGGAAGTTGTGTAGCAGCCGTCTGATGACGGCACATGCACAGACAAAATCTCAGAAGAGGGACGTTAGGGACCCACTACTTACAGGTGGCCGTGACGTGGCTAGTGGGCTTGCACTTCATGATCATAAAGTACACTAAAGACCGGTTAGTTTAATAAATGTTGCTGAGAAGCATTAGATCATTGTGCATGTTGTGGATGTGCGATTATGTCTGTTTTCTCTATTTGAATTCCCATTGTGTTTTCTATCCCCCTCGCTTTTTTTGTTTTTACGTGGTCTGCACTCTGCCTTCCCCCCCAGCCAAGTCTTATATAAATTAGCAGGAAGCTGCACAGGGCCCCTTCCTTTCTGGCAGCCTCCCAGTCTGACTAGGAGCACATGGTAAGTGAGCTTTTGCACCTTGTTCACACTGGTGTGGTGCTGTGCGGCGTCCATACCGTGTCTATGGGGAGGCGCGGCCCTAGGACTTTGAGTGGCATTGGGGCTGCTCTGCAAGTGGGTCGTTCTCCCTGTGGGCACTGGTGTTGTGGTAGTGGTGGTCACCACCCAGTGCTATGCCATTTTATGCTACGGACATTAGTGACCCACTACTTACAGGTGGCCGTGACTTGGCTAATGGGCTTGTACTTCATGATCATAAATTACACTAACAATCTGTTTGTTTCATAAATGTTACTGAGAAGCATTAGATCATCGTGCTTGTTGTGGATGTGCGACCATGTCTGTTTTCTCTATTTGAATTCTAATTGTATATATGAATGGGACTGTCTCCTATTGGTCATTGCAGCTGTCAACTCTATTTGGAAAAGAGTGATTGGCAGATTTTCATGTCCTATGCACTTCCTTTTCCTGTGACATCATACAGGAGGTTTTATAAAAAGATGTCGGGGGGGGGGGGGGGCAGTGTAAAAGTTTTAAGTTCAGGTGCCAATGTCCTTATCTCTCCAGGTTAGCGTTGTTCCTGCAGGCACCCTTTATTGGAGATTATAAAGGCTTACTATCTAGACTGGATGGTCAGAATTCATCACTAGCATTTAGAATCTAATTGGCACTTGTTTATTTTAAAGTGTACCTGTCGTCAACAAAAACTTGTTATATAATGTAGATAATACCATTATATGTATATTTGTAATATACATTGGTTAAACAATGTGTATATTTTTGTCCCTTCAGCTATTGTCTGTGTGTCTCTATGAGGAGTCCAAATACAGAAAGTGAGGGTGGACAAGCAGGGCTCTGTGCACTAAGAAAAAGCTGGACAGTGTGCACTCAGCCTCTATGACATGTTCCTGGCTCATACATAGGGACGATTGACAAGCCAGTAGCCTGCACAGAGCCCTGCCTGTCCTACACTCACTTCCTGTTTTTGGACTCATCATAGAGACACACAGACAATATCTGCAGGGACAGCATTTTTTCACCCAAAAATATACACAATTTTTAATCAAGGTATATTACAAATATACCTATAATGGTATTATTTACATTATATAAAAAGTTTCTGTTGACGACAGGTACACTTTAAACAATTGTGTGCAGATGAAATAAAGATTGCACTTTTAATAACCCCATTTAGTTTGGGTGTATTGGAAGAAAGGGTCTTTATTGGATCATCTTATGGTGATCTATAGGGATAAAATGATAATAATAATAATAATAATAATAATAATAATGTGAAGGATTAGACATCTACTACAACAGAATGTTAGGATTTTTTCCACAAAGAAAATTGTTTAATATTGCATTTAGGAAACAAATGAACAATACAACAGTGTCAAGGTACTCAGAGCCCTAATATACAATGTCATAATATACAGGTGTCTTTACTTCCCAATATATGTCTCCCAAATGTTCAACTACAATTATATAGCACATTGTGCAGACCTGAAGACCATTATGCATAGTGTTCCCTTCTCTTAGGCCCAGAATTTTCATCGGTCTCTTCCTGCTGCCTTTTTATAGATCACAAAGTTCAATGACAAATTAGTAGAATTCATTCCATGAGTAAATGCTTAGAATTCTGACAGTTTTTACTGTCTTAATAAAGTATACAGCTACAGCCAAAAATGACATACATTCACATGAACAGTATGGTTAAATGTGAACATTGGGGGATATGTATCATTATTTGTGTATGGTAGAAGCATTTTACCCCTTTTCCCGAATTCTATATTATGCGCAGAAGCACTAAATTTATCAATCAAGTGCAATGAGCTTCATAAATTGGGGGTAAATATAGTAATCTCCTCAATCCACTCTTTGGAAAATAGAATCAATGATTTAGAGCATCTTGCTACGTTAAGTCCAAGATGGCTTATATTTGCGCAAAAAAAACAGCTCTTGCAGCAAAATTTTAGGTGTAAAGGAAAAGAACGCAGTTAATAAATCCATGTGTACTATAGATGTCACTCCAAGGTACCCCGATTCAGCCACATCTGGAGGACATGCTCTACCAAAACGTGCGCAAAAAAATGCGCAAAAAAAGGGCATGCGCAAAATTTTGCACAAAAAAATACATACAAAACAGGGGAAAAATATTTGATACATGTCCCCAATGAGTTTACTTATTACTAGAAGCAATGGCAGAATTATCCAACATTATCTGCCAATCCTAAACAACATTCAGCAGTATCATAGCTGAGACACCAATATTAATATTTTTAGTATCCGGGTTCCATGAAGCATGCATTTCATAATGGTAGAAAAACATTTGCATGGAGTTTATGTGCTCTCATGTATTTGTTTGAGTTTGCTCTAGGTACTCCACTTATACATGTGGCCACTCTTTTCTTCTCTATCAATGCAATACTGTGACATACTAGTAAAACAATGAAAAAATGCAATTGTCAGCGCAACCAACCATTCGATGTGTAGATGGCCATGCATAAACACATATAGCATATGAAAAAACATAAAGAGGGGCATGTATATCCAACACACCCAAAACATAAAGGTATCTTTATTGGATTCCTTTGAAATTGACCCTAGTGTATCTGTGTTAGTGTTATAGAGGGAAATAGATTGTAAGCTTCACTGGTGACAGGGATTGACGTGAGGAATGACAATGTCTGTATAGCAATGAAGAATGTGTTGGTTATTATTGACAATAAATCAATAAATAAATACATATATAAATAACAGTCTTCAAAAGGATGTTCTATCTATGGTGTCCAACAAAGGTTACCGTGCAAGTGACCAAAACTACTTAGGATGTGCTACAAACCATCACTGTAAATATTAAGGTTCAACAAGATCCAACATCTGTATGAATTTCACCTTTTTCTACACTATTTTATTGTTAGAAAAAAATTATACAAGCGCCAACATTTTTCAATTCACCAACTTGTATGTGCTCACACCAAGCATGCATTTGCATGTGCCAAACATCTTCAACCAAAACTACATTATAGTTCAATCAGTTCTCGAATATATAGTCTTCAGATTACATAATGACTGTGGACCTGGCCTAGGTTTGCTTGTCTGAAATGAAAAGCTCTGACTTCACACATGCAGTAAAATGTATCTGTTTTTATTCTCCCCGCATTTGTGCAGGAAACAATGAACCAGACACTGAGACACTAATGAACTGAGGACTTTGTAAAATTGAATTTATAAACACTTCATGAGCAGATGATTTCATACATCTTAGGATTTCACATGATCTTGCTCATGCCATGTTATAGCAGAGTCATTGGGCTATAGCTTAAAGGGGTACTGCGTCCCTAGACATCTTATTCCCTATCCAAAGGGGACCCCCGTGATCTCGGCTGTGGCACCCGACATCTGGTGCACAGAGCGAACTTTGCTCCGTGCCGGATGACTGCCGGATGGAAGCTCGTGATGTCACGGCCATGCCACGTTTGTGATGTCACGGCCACGTCCCCTCACTGCAAGTCTATGGGATTTTCATTGAGGCGGCGTGGCCGTGCTATCACGAGCGGGGTGAAGCCGTGACATCATGAGCCTCCGGCGCTCGGGCGCTGCACCTGACACTCTAAACGAATGCCGAGTGCAGAAGGGAGATCAGACATCTTATCCCTATCCTTTGGATAGGGGATAAGATGTCTAGGGGCGGAGTACCCCTTCAAATAAAGCTTTGGACCTCTGAGTCAGAGGTTAAACCAGAAGCCTCCATTGCAGATTCTGTCAAATAATGAGAAAACAAAGCATGGCACATACCACATTGTTGCCCAACAAATGAGGATATTATGACAGAAGCCTGACAAACCCACCATATTGTCAATAGGGTCTGGCATCAGTTGTGTCCAACAAGTGATGGATCCAGGACTGCCCTTGTTGTTCTACTCCTATGATGAAGCATAGGAAAAGCATAGAAATAACAAAGCAGTGGTGGCCTAGCCCTAAAAAATGTACCTGTTATTC
Source organism: Hyla sarda (assembly GCF_029499605.1). Lineage (NCBI taxonomy): Eukaryota > Metazoa > Chordata > Amphibia > Anura > Hylidae > Hyla > Hyla sarda. The sequence goes on from NC_079192.1 coordinate 116,157,633, forward strand.
ACGATGTAGACAATATATGTCTGTTATATTGGGTGCCATATTTCATGTGAAAATAACTGATCTGGGATACTATTTTCTCCTACTTCTATTATTCATACAGTTTGTAAATGGTAAAGGTAAGATGTGCCATGTGTAGGTAACAAGATTCCTGCTACACCTTCAATAGCTGTCAGCTGAAAGTTCATTCAGCTCTCACTATGGTGCCTTCATACACCTGAATGTCTGGCATGGCTGAAACCTTATATGCTCTCAGTAGGGAGAGGAGGGGTAAGCGGCTGCCAGACCCCTCTCTGAGAACAATAGGGGCAGTTGAAATGCAACATGTTCAACCCTTTTCTTCCCTGACAGCATTTGTTGGGGAGAGTTGGAAAGCCTTCATACACATCAGACAACTTAGGCTGTCGGGTGCAGTGGACTTTTCACTACTGTGTCAGGAGACCTTAAGGCATATAGCTATCATGGGGTCAGAAGAGTTTAAAATGGTTTTCTTTAAATTATTGCACTTCATTCAAGCATATCCTAAATATTGCTGCTCTAAATGTAGTGTGAAATAGGGAGAGAAATAGAGTGTAATTGAGAGGTGGGGGTTGGGTTAGCAATTCAGTTTGACAGCTACAGATAGACATCATGCCATATGTCTTTGAATAGATATTATTCTTCATGTTGCAATGGCAAACCTGAGGCCGATGTCAATAAAATACATATGATTCCCCAAAAATATGAAGAGTGCTGGTAATTTTGTGAGACAATTACCGGAGAGTAATTATTTGCAATAAATGAGAATGAAGGATATTGGATTAGCATCAGACTCCTTCTCTCCATTATCCTTTCTATCCATGTGCAGTGATAAAGCCCACTACTTCTCTTGAGAATAGAATCAGCATTCATGAGAGTACTCCTAATTTACAGCAGTACCACCTTCTGCATCAAACAAGTGATCATTGTATTAAATTCAAACAGCTACAATCCACAGTTTAGACTGAATTCAGCAAGGTCTTCCTGGCCAAAGATTGGATAGAAGCCAATAATAAATCCTCCCATTCAATCATGTGTTGTTCTTTCCATCTAGGAATCCCACTCGTGATTGGATTTTTAATTTTCAACATTTTAGTTCTGCCATTGAACCAAAAACTATTAGCTCATTGGCAACTTACCCTAAAACATGATTCACATTGGGTTTTAGAGTTACCGAAAAATCCTACGGTGGATTTCAAGAGCACATTAACCACCCAAAATTGGATGAAAGATCTCACAGTTGATGAATTTAAAATGTTGATGTAGAACTTAATGGCCAATGTTCCTTAAATCACTAATTCACGTAAGAAAAGACACTTTAAAGACATGTTATTGTATACTTCATGGATGTACCCAAAAATATTTTGGTTACTGTTTTTTACTAGATACATTCGCTTGCAAATTTACGAAAACTTTTAAATGGTAGAACTCTTTAAGAATATTCCAGAAAATTGCGGAAAATTTATTTTGTGGAGTCAAATATAGTTTAAATGAGTTTCCTGGTGCAAAGTTATTTACACATCAATGACACAGTGCCGTATTTTCCAGTATACGGATATAGGAATACTTTAGAAAGGATTTCAAAATGAAAAGAAAATACGCGTATAAAATTGTCCTATGCAACAAATATGATTTTTGTCATTGTGTCGCATGGAAAGCAAACATTGGGTAGACAAGAATTGTACAAAAAGACAACGCCCTACACTCATAAAATATTTACCTCTTGGGAAAAAAGTTCATCATGTGGGTGGAGTCACAATCTACTGCAGGGCGGGGATGGCCCACACAATAGCCATCACACTGCATAATATTTTAGGAAAATTGTAAATTGTTAGCTAGTAGTATGGTACAATTTCAGCAATGCAATTGTACAAAATGATTTATTTGACGCGGGTATATGATTTTTGTAAAGATATATATAATAAAACAATCTTGTATCTTCAGTTTCAAGTATTGCTTAAGTGTGCGAGAAAGTACAGTATGGGATAAGACTTTTCAGTCAATGTAGAAGAGTTCTATACAGTCATCAGAATAATCACCACCATAATCCTTATTATCAGGGTTGTTATTTTGGTAAAAAAACAGTACTTAGAAAGTACTTAGTGAGAGCACGAATGGGTTATTGGGGCTTCCCATAGACCAAAGCATCAACATAACTCTTGTGTTTCTTACTACTTGTTGGTATTTGGCCAGTTGAGTTATTGTTACTCATGGTTTTAGAGAGTTTCACCTGGTTACACTGGGATCTGGATCCACCACATACATGTTAAAACACGTATCCATTTACAACCAAGGGAAGCAAATGACTGCATGACTTTATGGCAGTTTTTACATCGCCGCTAATTGTGTATTTATAGACAAAACCACAGTCGGCCTAAAACTCAAAGTTTATTTGAAATTTCATTCCTGAATTCACAGAAATAAGCTCAGCACTCCTGGCTCCATGTCATCTATCCCATGTTTTCCACCTCTCGCTCTGCAATCTTGCTCGTAATATCTTGAGTGCCAAATGAAACAAATAGTCTTGCAGAGCCCAAATGGACCTAAATGTGATGTTTATAAGGAATGGCAAATTTATAGAGAGGCGTGCAACCATTATCTAGAAACAAAGTCAAGCAACCTGCAATAACTTAAGACAAATAAAGGCTTAAAACGCAGTATATTAGACTTTGGAGGCAGATGAAGCAACAGCTGACAAATGAACTTGGATGGCACAAAGAACAACCAGGGGCCATATACTGTAGAGCCAGGATGAGAAAAGGCGGATATGAACACTGCTTTATTTCTCATTTGCACAGTTAACTTGCATTTATTTTTTTTCCCATGCTATGTCCACACACTTCCATGACACCGTCACTTCCTAAGGATTATCTGTGGTGTATGATCTAGTTGCTGAGCTGAATATTTAAACGCTGTGCTGTGTTTTAAATGAGAGGGTGGGGAAGCCAATCTCCATGGCTCTTTCACAAATGCATGGTGTGAAGTACAAAAAAAAAAAAAAAAAGAAATTCTGACGACAAGACATTCAGCAAACCTTCCTCCAACCAGAAAGAGCTTTAATGCAATAATTGTCTAGCAACCAGGGGTCGGGAAATGGGAGTTGGAACATGGAAACATTTTCTACTGTGCTGCTGTCATTGGGTGAAAAATGCACTAATAATTCTTATCCAAAGCATCAACTGTTCCTGCATTTCCATGCACTATGTAATGCCAGCACTAGTTGACAGATAGAACATTTCCTCTTAGAGAAGTTTGCCGCCATTACACAGTAAATTATTACGACATCCTTTCTATGACAAGCTGGAGAGCTTGCTTTTTTTTTTTCAAACTAAGGATTTGGCATTATGAAGGTTCACGACAGCATTGCTAGGGATATGAGATCTAAGGAGTTAAACACAAAAGCGATTAACTCTAGAGTATCCATACAGACCTCTAGCAGCATCACAGGAGTTAATTCTTTGCCACTATACCATATGCAACAGTATAGACAGGAACAAAGGAGAGAACTATCTGCACCATTATCAATCTGCCAGTCCTTGCTTTTCCATTATTAGCATCTGGATAAAGGAACTTTAAAGGCTTTACCAATGCCTGCATATAAGATGAAATTATTTCATATTGGTAAGAAGTTCGGAACTGCATTGCTCAATACTAGCAAGATACCAAAAAAGCCATTATAATGGGTTCTGCTGAACAGTGTATTGCCACCAATTCAGCTATGACAAAACATCACTAGCTGTGTGGATAGGGTGGTTCTGAAGCAAAGGCACGTCCTGTCTGTCTTGGGTGACCATCTCTTCATTTAAATGGCATTAAAGCAAATTCAAAGATACACTTTATGTACATCATGATCCCGAGCCATGAGGAATCCACAGCATGGTGTTCTATGCACCCAACATCAATCTGGCTATGTGACTGGAGGTAGATTTATGTTCCACAACATGGACAATATAAGTTGATAACAACCTGATTCATATCCTAGTACACCAGTTACCGCATACTCATTTGGTACCTTTTCCCAACTATACATGCCACTACAGCTACGATAGACACCACTTTATAGTGTGTAATATATCACAGTTCTCCACCAATCAGGAATCAGCCCAACACAGAGCTACAATACAGCAGAAAATGAATAGAATATCTGTGTTTTCCCATGGAACATAATTAATAAGAGTTCTTATCATGCCCAATATTCCCATGGCTATGTATTATAAAACCAGATTCCATCCATTCTAGTTAAGCAATGAGCAAATCTCTGTAGTTGAGGCTTATTTGTGTATGGTATATCTGAAAATCACAGCAGAACCATTAATACAGAAGTTGATAACATTGATCACTCAGGCAGGCTGGGGAACCTGGTGCTGGATATAAGACACAATACAATCACTGCCATCACAGGAACGAATGGCACATTTCAATTTTAAGGGTGGAATGAAAGACTTACATTGAAATGATGTTCTTGGAGAGGTCAGTGATGTTTAGGCTTGTGGTTGCATTAGCTGTCTCCTGCATTTCCATGAGGGGGAATATGCTCCCACTGTCCACTTTGTTACAGAGAATTTCAATTTTGCTGCACACACAATTCACAGGGCAAGCCATAATCGAACCCATATAGTCCAGTAGAATGCTCCATAGTAAGAAAATCCTCCAAAAGCTGCACTTTGTAGGGCGCGGAGACATATCCATTTCAGACAGATGTTTTAGACCCCAAAAAAAGGGGGGGGGGGTAAAAAGGGGAAGGAAACCAAGATGAGGAGATATCTCAGCCTTTTCTCTTGATAAGCAATCAGATGCAAAATCCTCTTGCAGCTAAAGTCATCCTGAAATGGCTTAGACGCACACTGCTTTCAGCCCACAGAGATGCATGGTGCCTGGTGCTGCTGCTGTCTTGTTGATTCCAGATTGTTGATTTATTTTTATTTTTTATTTTTTTTCCAGGAGATCTACAAGACTTCTGAGGAATGCAATAGAAGATGGGGGAGAATGAAAAAATGGGTGCTAAAGTCACCAAGTCCCACCTACTGGGCAGATTTCAAACTGTCACACCTGCAAAAAAACAGAAAGAGAGGAGGTGGGGTGTGGGGAGAGGGAATCAGGGAAAGGGAGTGATACACATACAAGATCAGAGATCAAACAGCACCATTTGTAACCTGATGTATGCAAAAAAGAGACAAATACATTACACCTCCCCTATAAAAAAACACAGTTTTCTCCGCAAGAGACACATTCATTCAGGATGTTCCCTGCCTCATCCCTGGATTCTGCAGAACACAGTCAGGGCTGCACAGCAAAAAAAGTTCAGGATGCTATTTTCATCCTTGGATATCATTACCTTGCTTGCCTTCCTGTAATGAAGATGGGATACGCAGGGAAAGGAGACATGGAATTTTCTATAATTTGTTGCTTTTCCGAATCAAAGGCTGGAAAATACAGCGAATATCTGTCTACGGTGGATGAGGCTGCATGGGAACTGAGAATGGGACATGATGTTGCTCAAGTCTATATTAATCCGATACATCCAGAGCTGCAGCAAATGTCCAGAATGATCCAAGTATCAGCAAAAATAAATAAATAAAGAGAAGGAAAGGCAACAGGGGATGTGAGAGACTACAGCATGTTGCAATGAACTAGAGGAAGCAAATTAAGATGCATGATGCATTTTTGGCAAGCACAGCACCCTAAGTAGATCCTAGCAATGCTTAATTTGCTGTGCCCTTCATCAATGCTCCCTTAGATGCTGCTGTCTTAAATGTTCTTATTCTTTCGCTAGGCGCAGACACACACACACACACAAGAATAGAGAGACACACAAAGATACACACAATGATAACACAAGATGGACCTGCTAATGGGGGGTACAGGTGCACGCCACTCTCAGACCCTGCAGATTGTAGCTCCAAACACGAACTGCTGTCTCTTGTCCAAAGGAAAGGGAGAAAAAAAAGGTGGGAGTCTCAGCTGTTTACTGAGAGCCAGAGAATCAAAGCTGTGTGATCAGGATGAGGAGAGAGAGAGAGAGAGAGAGGGAGAGAGAGGGAGGAGAGTGGCAGGCACACACACACTCACACACCAAAACTAATTCTCTATGCAGTATGATGAAAAGGAGGACAGCGTGAAAAAAATCCCCTTTATCCTAATCCCATACTTCATACACACTTGTGGAATTCCCCCTGTACAGCCTGCATTGTGCTCCTACAAATACTGCACCATTCTGTTTATTTATCCATAAACTGCGCAAAGGACATATAGTACACGGAATATACATTTATGGATTAAGAGGATGACAACAAAAACAGGATTTTGCCCCCATATACAGAATTTACCTTTAACAGCATCTCTCTACATTATAATGATTCTGTCTCCATTATATCTGGTTATTAGTTATTACATATTATTATTATGTATTATACTGCATTGTATATATTTATAAGTCTTTTTTTTCCCCACAAATGTTATTCTGGATAGTAAACATATATGAAGTATCAAGACTGCAATCAACAAATATCAATAAATAAAGAGATAAATAGACCAAGCTGAATACATAGGAACACAATGGGGAGATTTCTCCAAACCTGTGCATAGAAAAAGTTGCCCAGTTGCCCATAGCATCCAATCAGATCACTTCTTTAATTTTGGCAGAGGCCTTGTTAAAATGAAAGAAGCGATCTGATTGGTTGCTATGGGCAACTGGGAAACTTTTCCTTTTCACAGGTTTTGATAAATCTCCCCCAATGTTATTACTGTATCCTTCCATTGTATGCTTTGGTGTAGTTGCATAGTTTCTCCATTGGGTGGTGCTGCTTAATGTATGGACAAACTGAAGTGCTGCCTCACTTGAACTGGGAATAGATAATACACTGAATATGGAGAAATGATCTGATGTGGTGCTATGTTTCCCTTGTTAAAAGGGGTTATCCAGGAACAGAAAAACAGAGATAATTTCTCTTAAAAACAGCTCCACGTCTGTCCCTAGGTTGCGTGTGGTATTACAACTTGGCTCTATTCAATTCAATAGAACTGAGCTGCAGAACCACACCCAACCTGGAGATCAACAGGGAGTTTTTTTTTTTTTTGTAAGAAATTAGCTCTGCTTTTCCATTACTGGATAACCCCTTTAAGTGTCAGCATACCTTCGTCCATATAGCCAGCACTAAGTCTGAGGTGATGGATGCCTGGTTGCAGGCTAATTTCGAGCACCTCTTGATGGGTGTGGTTAGGTAATTAACTTGTCCTCTTCAAATGTCCATTGTAGACATGAAAACAGAGAAAAGAGGACCTAACTAGCAAGAACCTAAGTGTTGTGTATGAAGGGACTTATAATAATGGGTAACTCTGAATTGGCAGTAAAGCAAACAAATCCTCAATGAAAAAAACTATTAATCACCATATCATTAGCTTAAAGGGCACCATGAACATTATTCAGCGATACAAATAGCAGAGCAGTGGACACTTTATTCAGAAGTTAAAGGGGCACTCTGCTGCTCAGCGTTTGGAACAAACTGTTCCTAGCGCTGGAGCCGCCAATGGGAGCTTGTGATGGCATAGCCCCGCGCCCTCATGACGTCACACCCCCTCAATGCAAGTCTATGGGAGGAGGTGTGATGGCAGTCACGCCTCCTCCCATAGACTTGCATTGAGGGGGTGGGGCCTGACATCCCAAGGGGGTTGGGGCTATGACATCACAAGCTCCCGGCGCCGGCTGCAGCATTCGGAACAGTTTGTTCCAAACACTGACCAGGGGCGTACCGCTTTAAAAGAACATTCCAGGGCAGGCAACATAACACCATCAGCTAAATGAAGTTTTTATGGTGCCAAGAGGACACCAGTGCAGCCTTAAGAAAACAGTTTAATTAACAAAACATAAAATAGAGTCTGGAGTATTCATTAAACCCAAAAAGGACAAAGCCCATTTTTGGCCTTAAGGACCAGGCAAATTTTAGTTTCACAATTTCGTGTTTTTCTCCTCCCCTTCTAAAAATCATAACACATTCAATTTTGCACGTACAAGCCCATATAAGGTAATTATCTATTTATACCCAGGACTTTATCTATAACAAGGGGGCATCCTCTATGTTTAGTGGAAAGGAGTTTTCTACACCAGCACAGACGGAGGTTCTTTACTGTAAGAGCAGGGAGACTATGGAACGCTCTGCCAGATGAGGTGGTCATGGTGAACTCTGTAAAAGAATTTAAAAGGGGTCTGGATACATTTTTGGAGAATAATAACATTACAGGTTATGGATTCTAGATCTACATGGACAGAAGGTTGATCCAGGGATCTATTCTAAAGCCATATTTGGAGTCGAGAATTAATTTTTACCTCTAGTATGAGGGTTTTTTGCATTCCTCTGAATCTCAACTCAGTAGGGACTCATTAGGGTTATAGGTTGAACTTGATGGACTCTTTTTTTTCTCGACCTTATGAACTATGTCACCATGTTACTATGTTACATGAAGTGACCAAAAATTAGCAATTTTGGACTTTGGTATTTTTTTTTTACGTGTACTCCATCAACCTTGTGGTTTATCTAACCTTATATTTTAATAGTTTGGACATTTATGCACGTGGCCATACCACATATGATTATTTTTATTTTTTATTACATTATGTTATTTACAAATAGGAAAAAGGGTGGGGGGGAGGGTTCCCCACAGGGTGCTATACCATGTAATCTTTCAATTGCATACACTGTTCAATGCTATGCCATAGATCAGTGTTATTGGTGCTCTGCTGCTCACGGCTTCTGAAGGTTCCTGGAGCAGCAGAGGACCGATCAGACGGCAAGGAGGCAGGTAAGGGCTCTCATGCCATCCACTCAGCTGATCGGGGCATCGCAATTTTATCCAGATGGTCTTGATCAGCTCAGCTTAGCTGCAGGGATCATTAACCTCGCATTTTAGACGCTGTGATCAACTTTGATCACGGCATCTATAGGGTTAATGCCGGTCATTGGCTGGATCAGTGATGCCCGGCATTAACCGTGGGTCCTGGCTGCTGATAGCAGTGGGCACCCTTCAAACACAGGTAACGGGACCAGGGCATATAGGTAAGCCCTTGGTCCTTAAGGCATTAAGGGGCACCATTAACTTTATTCAGAGGTAAGGCAGAAAACACCAACTTTAACTAGGGGATAAGGGTTCTATTACCAGAGTGTGGAGGCACTGGGCAGTACAAACTTTATTCAGAGGTTAAAGGGGCACTCCAGGGATATATATATATATATATATATATATATATATATATATATATACAGTGGGGCAGAATTTTTTTTAGTCAGCCACCAATTGTGCAAGTTCTCCCACTTAAAAAGATGGGAGATGCCTGTAATTCTCATCATAGGTATACCTCAAGTATGAGAGACATAATGAGAAAAAAAAAAATCCATAAAGTCACATTGACTGATTTTTAAAGAATTCATTTGCAAATTATGGTGGGAAATAAGTATTTGATGAATAACAAAAGTTAATCTCAATATTTTGTTATATACCCTTTGTTGGTCAAATATTTTCTGTAAATCTTCTCAAGGTTTCACACACTGTTGCTGGAATTTTGGCCCATTCCTCCATGCAGATCTCCTCTAGTTCAGTGATGTTTTGGGGCTGTCGCTGGGCAACATGGACTTTCAACTCCCTCCAAAGGTTTTCTATGGGGTTAAGATCTGGAAACTGGCTAGGCCATTCCAGGACCTTGACATGCTTCTTGCTAAGCCACCTCTTCTTTGCTCAAGCGGTGTGTTTGGGATCATTGTCAAGCTGAAAGACCCAGCCATGTTTCATCTTCAATGCCCTTGCTGATGGAAAGAGGTTTTCACTCAAAATCTCACGATACATGGCCCCATTCATACTTTCCTTTACATGGATCAGTTGTCCTGGTCCCTTAGAAGAAAGACAGCCCCAAAGCATGATGTTTCCACCCCATGCTTCACAGTAGGTATGGTGTTCTTTGGATGCAACTCAGCATTCTTTCTCCTCCAAACATGACGAGTTGAGTTTTACCAAAAAGTTCTAGTTTGGTTTCATCTGACCAAATGAAATTCTCCCAATACGCTTCTGGATCCAATTTTCTCTAGCAAACTTCGGACAGGCCCGGACATGTACTGGCTTAAGCAGGGGGACACGTGTGGCACTGCATGATTTGAGTCCCTGGCGTCATAGTGTGTTACTGATGGTAACCTTTGTTACTTTGGTCCCAGCTCTCTGCAGGTCATTCACTAGGTCCCCCTGTGTGGTTCTGGGATTTTTGCTCACCGTTCTTATGATCGTTCTTGCCCCAGATCGAGGGAGCCCCAGATCGAGGGAGATTATCAGTGGTCTTGTATGTCTTCCATTTTCTAATAATTGCTCCAACTGTTGATTTCTTCACACCAAGCTGCTTGCCTATTGCAGATTCAGTCTTCCCAGTCTGGTGCAGGACTACAATTTTGTTTCTGGTGTCCTTTGACAGCTCTTTGGTCTTGGCCATAGTGGAGTTTGGATTGTGACTGTTTGAGGTTGTGGATAGGTGTCTTATATACTGATAACAAGTTCAAACAAGTGCCATTAATACAGGTAACAAGTGGAGGACAGAGGAGACTCTTAAAGAAGAAGTTACAGGTCTGTGAGAGCCAGAAATTTTGCTTGTTTGTAGGTGACCAAATACTTATTTTCCACCTTAATTTTAAATTCTTTAAAAATCAGACTGTAATACCTGGAGTAGTGGATCCACTGTATCACTGTGGACGATGGTGAAAGCCGCACCAGGGAGCGTAGTCTAACCAGAGCCCGCTGCAAAGCAGGATGGACTTGCTGTGGCAGACAAACACCCAGGTTGCTACTCCTGGCACATCTTGCCCACAGTGGCTGCCAATATGAGGCAAGGTATAGATTAGTTAGACAATTCAGAATCGGGGACTGGCAGGTAGGTCAGGGCAGGCGGCAAGGTACAGTGGTCAGGAAATGTAGCAAAGGTACTGGTACACGGTAGACATAACAGAGTATGAACACTTTCTCAATGGCAATAGAGCACAAAGATCTGGCAGAGGTCAAGAGGAAGTGCAGACACTTATAGGGTCAGCACACAGAAAGGACCAATTAGTGGTGTGCTGGCCCTTTAAATTTCAGATAGAAAACGGATACGCGCACGATGGCAGTCAGGGGAAGCAGAAGAGACAGGAGTGTGGAGAGGTAAGAAACTACAGGCATGGTGAATGCGACCACAGCCGGACATGCTGGCTGTGGCGCTGCCCATCCCTGAACCAGCACAGGGAGATGGGCTGTGAGTGCGCCCGCATGGCTCCTGTGGCCCCTGTTGTCTTCAATGGCTGCTTGATATTCTTTGTTATCCTTCCCTTCCCTTGCCAACATCTCCCAGCAATCATTGCAAATATGCCAGCCAGATCATGCTCTAAGAGAAGCCTCCACCCTATCTGCAGCAGAGAGAGATTCAGTGTCTGATTGTCTAAGGCTGTACACACCCCAGTTCTCCACACTAAAGAGAACCTGATTCACCATTGCAGGGCAGAAACTACATTGTCTGTGTCTCTCATGAGCGTGGGGGCTGCTTTCAGAGAGAAATTTAAACAGAGACAGAGTAAGTGCCAACCAAAGAGAGGAAACTGCTCATTGTTGCTAATGAATGATATTTAGAGAATTAAATAGGTTGATGAGAGGGAAAGGATGGACTATGGGTTTAGTTCCCCAGAGTACCCCTTCTAGGATGTTATTAATAGGGTGTGGGGGCACTTGTCAGCTCAAACATTATTTAGAACTAAGGGGTGTTATTAATAGGTTGTGGGGGTCCTAACCACTATAAACTTTTAGGATTGGGGGCAGAATATACTTTATCTAGGTTTATCTGTAAAGAGGTTATCCCACCTCTATACAACCTATAGTCCCCAAATGATAATAATGTTAACCTTGGTACCCCCCCCCCCCCCCCAGCATAAAAAAAATAAAACTTTATAAAGGGAACTTCCTGGCTGAGTATGGTCCAGAGACTACAATTTCTATGAAGCTTTGCACTCTCCCACTGTCCTGCGGCATACCCAGCAGAATCCCCAGTAGGTAAGTAGTACCCTAAAAGGCAAGTGGTTACCTAATTAGCCAGGGTCACCAACCCAGTAGGCAAAGAGTCTACTACAGTGGGCAGACAGTTGTTCCCAGTAGGCAAGTAATAATCCCCATTAACCAGCTAGCTCCTTCAACTAGGCGGGTGGTCCCTCCATCTGCTAAAATAATAGTTTAAAAAAAACAGTGCAGGTGATGATGATGACGAGTGACCTCACTACCTTCACCAGGGCAGAGGTCAGGCTTCACTATAGGGAGCAGCAAAGATTTGTCTGAGGCATGCACCAACAGTTTTCAAACCACCCATATTATAATCCATGGGTTAGATTGGGGGCATGGCCATTTGGTCTCTGACTAGGCTCTCCTGTTCACATGGCCCCATAGCAGTCACGTACCCTGTTTCTATGGTAACTATGCCACTACTCCTTGAGCTTGTGGTCATTATACCTACTCATCAGTCGCCTGCACCCCATGTACCAGCCTCAGTGCAGCCTTGCATATAGCGTATATAGAAGTGCACTTGTGGGTTGTGTTATATCAAACAAGGTATATTCTTATTCTAGATATACAATGTTATCACATCACGCAGATAACACAATGGAGAGACCTTTATAAAAACACTAACCATAAGGGTTTACCCCAGTTTTCATGAATACATTTATAGTAGACATTCATTACTATTATAAGCTACATACATATATATATATATATATATATATATATATATATATATATAACTTTATTCTGTAGATTCCTTCTACTTAGGATATAATGGACTGACAGTGGACAGACTGTTCTCAAAACTGATGTATTGCAAGCAACAGAAATGGCTTGTTGACAGGCAAAAGTGCCCTATTGAGTTGGAAGAAGGAACCAAATTGTATTGACTAGACAACTAGATCAGAACATCTTCAAAATGGCAGGTATTGTGCTTTTTAATGTGCAGTAGTTAGTATCTACTAAACATGGTATAAGAAAGGACAACTGGTCATTGATGTCCTATGCTCTTTGATACATGTGAGAAGATAAATCTAGCCCATCTGGCCCAACTCCACAGAACAGCTACTGTAGCACAAATTGTTAACAAAGTTAAAGGGGTACTCTGGTGGAAAAAATTGTTTTCAAATTAATGGGTTCTTAAAAGTTATGCAGATTTCTAAATATTATCAGCTGCTGTATACTACAGAAAAAGTTGTGTAGTTATTTCCAGTCTGATCACACTGCTCTCTGCTGACACCTCTGTCTGTGTCAAGAACTGTCCAGAGCAGGAGCAAATCTGACAACCTGACATGGACAGAGGTGGCAGCAGATATCAATGTGGTCAGACTGGGAAAAACCTACACACCTTTCTCTGTAGTATACAGCAGTGATAAGTACTGGAAGGATTAAGATTTTTATATGGAAGTAATTTACAAATCTGTTTAACTTTCTGGTACAATTTTATTTGATTTAGTTTTTTTCACCCAGAATACCCCTTTAAACCTTACTGTGATAGAAGTGTCGAAATACACAGTTAATTGCACCCAACCTGTCCAATGCCAAAACCTCTCATAATAGGTGCATCAGAAGATAGACATCATGTGAATCTCACTTATTTGGGTAAGAGAGGGCACCGCAATGCCCTATGGGGAAGAAAAACAAGCCAGCAGAGGCAGTGGGATGATTTGGGTCCTGGTAGTTATGTGGATGTTGTCTTGATGTCAATCACCTTTGTAAAGATTTACACATCACATGGTAAGGTGAAACCCTTTATTTATGTATGTTTTAGCCTTTGAACACCATTTTACCAATTTCAGATAGAATCAATGGTTTATTATTGTATTATGGTATCTATGAGTCCATCTGGTTCAATCTATAACCCAACTGTGTTGATCCAGAGGAAGGATTATTTATTTTTTTGTCTTCTGCCAATTGTCCCATAAATATGACTGCAGAATAAGTCTCTGGAGCTGTTTATTTATTTCAGCTGGGTTTATATCACTATTGATTGTTCAGTTCTGTTCTGTCATAGAAGCAGAACAAAAATATCTGCAGTGTCAGATACCATGCATACCAGCCATAGTGACGGACAGACCCAATTGACTTTTCTGGGGTTTGTTGAATTTTGTATCCAACATTTTCCCACGCAGAATAGTCCTATTTAACATAATCTATAGCTCACATAGCTTATAATATTTGGGTCAGCAGCTTAACTGAAAGCTCATGGGGGGAGATTTATCAAAACCTGTGCAGAGGAAGAGTGGTGCAGTTGCCCATAGCAACCAATCAGATTGCTTCTTTCATTTTCCACAGGCCTCTAAAGAGGCCTGTGGAAAATGAAAGAAGCAATCTAATTGGTTGCTATGGGCAACTGCACCACTCTTCCTCTGCACAGGTTTTGATAAATCTCCCCCATAGAGCCTGGTGCAAAAGTCCAGATTAGTGCAGGTCCCAGAGGTGGATCTCTAGGACATTTATGGTATATCCTGTGCATTGGCTATAAATTTACCTGATGGAAATATCCAACTATCCAATCAGCCATTCACTTCTCTGTAGGAGTATATATGAGTTGTACATCTTGCAGATACAAGACATGTGGCACAAGATGTAAGTAACCTGAGTATAGAGCGATGTGTTATACTGTAGTAAGCAGAGCACCCAATCACTAAAATTAGGAGACCAGAGGGTTATTTGTTACAGAGTTGTATGGACGCTTGGAATGGGAAAGGGGCCCTGGGAAATACTGTATAGTTAAAAAAAAAAAAGCTACATGGTTCGGGGAAACTACTAAGTAATTCATTTTAAGACTTGGCCACTAGATGTCTCCTGTCTCTAACAACAGCTAGATCAAGACACAATAAAGCAATGTGGGTGGGAAGTGGTGCTGAACTAGTGCTATGTTAAGGAGAGAGAGAAAACCCAAGAAACCCTGTGCTGTGTACCTGCAAGCTGAGCCATTCTGACTGCTGAAGATGATCCACACTGTTCATCAAAGGTAAATCAAAGCTTCCCTTCTATCCCTGACCACTTGAAGTTCAAGGTAGCTGTCCTTTGTGTAAATACCAGTATATTGTCTGCTTTATGGGGGGTATGTATGAAGCTTTTTACCCTGTTTTTTTTGTCTGTGATTTGTCGATATTTTTCCTTTATGTCCTTTTTTGCAACAAAAAATTGCGCCAAATGGTTTAGAACAAAATCACTGATTTCACTTTGTTAGTCGCGATTTCAGTTACAATCATTCTTTGGTCTGGAATTCATTAACTGCGACTTTTCGATTTTTAGGCGCAAATACCTTCATTTAGGCGCAAATCTACACCATGAATAAAGTGACAGAGAAAATAGCTACAACAATAGATCGTCCCAAAGTCAGATTTACTGCCTGGAATTCTGGGGTCTACGCCTTTTGTAGGGCTACATTTGTGCCAAAATTACAAACTTGTGTACGACAATTGATAATTTTGGAGCAAATATGCTCCGTTTGACGCAAAAAAACATACATAAAATCACACATTGCTACACCATTATTGATACATGTCCCCCTATGTCCTTAGTGCTTAGAGTAACCCTTCTTTGCTGTGATCCTTCTGTTGCTTTTTATTTCCTCTCTTCTAAAATATCAATTTACATAAAGAGCCCTTTCTCCCACCACATGCCATCTATACTGAACTGTGTAAATTATCAGCCGAGCACAGCGCAAGCCTGTTCAGTCCGTTGCACTATGGACCATGGACTATGTGATGGCACACCAGGGGGGAGTATATGTGTTGTGTTGTGATTGGAGGGAATAATAAATAGCTGTGCATCATGGAGTTGCAACCAATCATAGTTTCCTCTTACCAGAGCAAGGTGAGAATCATAGGTTGCCATGGGCAATAAAGAGCGACAGCTTAATAAATCACCCCTTTTTGTACTTCTTTCATGTTATCCCAGCTTTTCACTAGTGAATCCCTTACCTGGGCTTGTTAAGGGTGGCATTGTTTCACCAACTGACTACTGGTGGTCAGATAGCCCATGGTATTTTACATGACTGGAGTGAATCTAAGTTAAGGGTGCCTTCACACGGCTGTCTGTCCCCATTTTTTTTCCCTGTTTAGGTTCAGTTGTTGCTGCTTGTAAACAGATTACAAACAATTGTAAAATAATCCAATTGATGTCAATGGGATTTTTTTTACAATCCTTTCACAACCGTTTGCACCCATCTGCACTCCTTTCCCTTTTTTTTATATGAGAAAAGACGGTGCATTCAGTATTTTTTCTCCCATCAAAAAAAAAAAAAAAAGAAGAAAAAACGGATACAGCAAATTTATCATTGAAGTCTATGGAAAATGGATGAGCATTTAATGTCATCCATTTGCATCCGTTTGTTCAATCTATTTTTACTTCTGAGCATGCTCAGAAAATTATTATTATTATTATTATTTTTTTTTTGGGTTTATTAATTGAACAATAATGGATCCAAACGGATAACACCCGTTTGCATATGTTATTGTCCGTTCCTTTTTTAGTTTGTTTTTATTTTTGACGGGGGAATGGGACGTGTCTAAATGGCCGTGTAAACGTAGCCTAAGGCTGCATTCACACCACGTTTTGTACATATGGGTGCTGTGACTCCATTTACTTTAATGAGCCGACCGGAGTCAAACGATGACTCCGGTCGGCTCAGTTTTGACTCGCATGGGGTTTCCTGACCGGACCTAAAACCGTGGTATACTACGGTTTTAGGTCCGCTCCAAAACCGGATATGGGTCAAAACTGAGCCAACCGGAGTCACCGTTTGACTCCGGTCGGCTCATTAAAGTAAATGGAGTCACAGGCTGATCCGGCTGGGGTACAGGAGCGCCCGGTTTGCTCCTCCCCCCGCTGGATCTGGCACCCGTATGTACAAAACGTGGTCTGAATGCAGCCTTAGTAGTAGTTAACTGCAGCAGTTGGATCTAATAACTTATAAACAAGAGAAATTTCTGAAAATTAGAAAGTGATTTGAAGCAGGGATAGCAACAGTACCGTAAAGGAGTATGGAGCAGACGAGTTTAATGCATGCAATGCTGTCTGTATATATATATATATATATATATATATATATATATATATATATATATATATATGCACATCCTAACAGAGAAATACGGCAGAGAGTGAAATACACCAGAATGATGGAGAACAAAGACAGCAAGGAGGACAGCAAGTGCCACATAACAGTAAAACAGATTTAATAAACATGAACCAAACAGCAAGAATAAAGAAACCTCATTGAATTTATGACTTACAGCATTATCCAAGAGTAGGAAGTTACACAACAGTATTCTGTAAAACTAATATACATAGTAAGAGACTATATATTCTCATTAAAGAGAACGTTTCCTTCAAAAAATGACCATTAAGTTTGGGTGACAATAAATATGGCTGACACGACTATTCCCATCGAGAGCTGACATTCAGCTCATCCCCAGTATAACAAATCTGCCTGGTCAGGCAGGGAATCCACCTGCTCCCGAATCATTAGGTAGATGCGGTGCTGAGAGGTCAGGGCTTATCAGAAGACAACTCCTCTGGGAAATGTAACAGCAGCCACTGGGGCAGTCACCTAGCTCTCCCATAAAGATATAAAACAGTTTACGACCTGCTAGATGTAATATACTCACATTAATAGTATTTCTGTATGATGAGTGTATCTGGTAAAAGTGCTGCGTGTAGTCGGTGCATTTGACTAGACTATGAGGGTTGAGGGAATACATACAGTATATCTGGTGAAATTAATAACATTGTTAATCTTTGACAACATGGCTCCTGTCAAGACAGGGAATACCCTCACTGGCCACTTTATGAGGTATACCTGCTAGGACCCGGTTGGACCCCTTTACCTTCAGAACTGCCTTCATTCTTGTATACTTTCCACACGCTTGCTGCAGATTTGTCGGCTGTACATCCATGATTTGAATCTCCTGTTCCACCACATCCCAAAGATGATCTATTGGATTGAGATCTGGTGACTGTGGAGGCCATTGGACTCCAGTGACCTCATTGTCATCTATGAGATAATGTGAGCTTTGTGACATAGAGCAAAATCCTTCTTAAAGTAGCCATCAGAGGAAGGGTCCAACATGACCATAAAGGGAATGGACATGGTTAGCTACAATACTCAGGTGGGCTGTCACATTTAACCCCTTTAGGACCAGGCCCATTTTGGCCTTAAGGACCAGACCAATTTTATTTATGCATTTTCGTTTTTTCCTCCTCGCCTTCTAAAAATCATAACTCTCTTATATTTCCATGCACAGACCCATTTGAGGGCTTGTTTTTTGCATCGCCAATTGTACTTTGTAATGACATAACTTATTTTACCATAAAATGTACGGCACAAACAAAAAAATATTATTTATGTGGGAAAATTGAAAAGAAAACTGCAATTTAGCAAATTTTGGAAGGTTTTGTTTTCCCGCTGTACACTTTCTGGTAAAAATGGCATGTTTTCTTTATTCTGTGGGCCAATATTATTAAAATGATACCCATGTTATATGCTTTTCTAAAATTGTACCGCTTAAAAAAATCTCAAACCATTTTAACAAAATTAGTTTGTTTGAAATTGCCCTATTTTGACCACCTATAACTTTCAAATTTTTCCGTGTATGGGGCGATATGAGGGCTCATTTTTTGCGCCATGATCTTTAGCTTTTATCAGTACCACTTTTGCTTATGTTTTACTCTTTGTACATTTTTATAAATTTTTTGGAATAAAATGTGACAAAAAAGCAGCAATTCTGGCCTTTTTAATTTTTTTTAAGTTTATGCCATTCACCGTACAGGATAATTAACAATATATTTTAATATTTCAGACTTTTACGCACGCGGCGATATCAAATATGTGTATTAATTATTTTTTTAATGCTTTTTGGGGGGTAAAATGTGAAAAACTGACGTTTTACTTTTTTATTGGGGGAGGGGATTTTTCACATTTTTTTACTTTTTTATTTTAAATGTTTTACTTTTTTTTTACACTTTTTATGTCCCGATAGGGGACTATTCATAGCAATCCTTTGATCGCTAATACTGTTCAGTGCTATGTATAGGACATAGCACTGATCAGTATTATCGGTAATCTTCGGCTCTGGTCTGCTCAATCTCAGAAGACCCCGGGAGACATCCGGAGCAAGGTGAGGGGACTTCTGGCCGCCATGCTGGATAATTATATCCTCGCGGCAGCGTTGCGGGCGATCTGATCATCCATTCAAAGTACTGCACTGCCACACATGCCGTGATCTGCATTGATCACGGCATCTGGGGAGTTAATGGCAAACATCTGAGCGATCGTGGATGTCCGCCATTGTCGTCGGGTCCCTGGCTGCTGATAGCAGCCGGGACCTGCCGGGCATGACGCGAACACCGCTCCGGTGCTCGTGATCATGGCGGAACGTTAATGTACGTCCTGGTGCGTTAAGTACAACGTCACCATGACACACATTTACGTCCATTGTCGTTAAGGAGTCAAATGATGCTCATTTGATTCTAAGGGGCTCAAAATGTGCCAAGAAAATGTCCCCCACATCATTACAGGGCAGAGTGAATCCATGCTTACTTGTTGTTCATGCCAAATTCTGACCCTGCCATCTGAATGTAGTAGCTGGAATGAATACTCATCAGACCAGACAATGTTCTTGTAGTCCGTCATTGTCCAATTTTTGTGAGCTTGTGTAAATTGTTTCTTGTTCTTAGCTGACAGCAGTGGCGCCCAGTGTGGTCTTCAGCTGCTGTAACCCATCTGCTTTAAGGTTTGATATGTTTATCTGTTAAGAAATGGTATTCTGCATACCTTGGTTGTAGTGAGTGGTTATTTGAGTTACTGTTCCCTTTTGTAATCTTAAACCAGTCTGCCCAATCTTCTTCGACTACAACAACAACAAGGCAAACTGTCACTAACTGTTTATTATCCAGACTATTCTGGACCATTCTCTGTAAAGCCTATGGGCTCATTCACACAGGTGGATTTGCCAATCCGGATTTGCCCCCAACACTTTGACTCAGATGTGCCTGTTCTGTGCGGCAATCTGCCGCTACAAGCAGACACACTGCAATGTGCGATTTATTGCGTGCATGTGCAGTATACTTGCACACATCTCAGCTGCTCTTAGCCTAGTTCAGGGAGCAAGGGGAGCCGAGGAGACGTGTGCAAGTATACTGCATATGCGCGCAATGACTCGCACATTGCAGTGTGTCTGCTCGAAGCGGCTGATTGCCACTCCCAGCAGTCACACTGTTGGGGTCCATCATCGGCAGATCCGCAGCGTAAAATACGCTGCGGATCCATCCATGTGAACAAGCCCTAAAGATAGATGTGCGTTTAAAATCCCAGCAGATACACACTTTCTGAAAAACTCAGACCAGCTCAGTCTGGCACCAACAACCATTCCACTTAAAGGAGTACTCCAATGGAAAACATTTTTTTTTTTAAATCAACTGGAGCCAGAAAGTTAAACATATTTGTAAATCACCCCTATTAAAAATGTATCATCCTTCCAGTACTCATTGGCTGCTATTTGCTTCACAGGAAGTTATTTTCTTTTTGAATTCCCTTTCTGTCTGAACACAGTGCTCTCTGCTGACACCTCTGTCCATTTTAGGAACTGTCCAGAGTAGGAGTAAATCCCCAAAGCAAACCTATCCTGCTCTGGACATTTCCTAAAATGGACAGAGGTGTCAGCAGAGAGCACTGTGGTCAAATAGAAAGAAAATTAAAACAGAAAAGAACTTCAAGTGGAGCATATAGCAGCTGATAAGTACTGGAAGGATTAAGATTTTTTAATAGAAGTAATTTACAAATGTTTAACTTTCTGGCACCAGAGGATTTAAAAAAATAACATTTTCCAGTGGAGTACTCTTTTAAGTCCCCCTTTCCCCCATTTTAAAGCTCGATTTGAATTTTAGCAATTTGTCTTCACCAGATCTACATACCTTAAAGGGGTTATCCACCATAAGGTGATTTCAGTACGTACCTGGCAGAGAATAATGGACATGCTTAGGAAGGATCTACGCTTGTCTTGGGGTTAAATGGCTATGTTGTGAGATTATCATAATACTGTGGCTAGCTTTTTGTGAACTGATATTTCCTGTTTGAGTTTTCTTTTTTTGACTACAAATCCCACAATTCCATTTTCCTCCCTCCCACACATCAACCACCCCACCCATTGAAACATAAATAAGCTGCATCCATCAAAAGACCTGTGGTTTTCAATCAGGGTGCCTACAGCTGTTGCAATAGTTGCAGATTGATCCCTCCACCCATTGAAGCAGACAGGCTCCCTGTCATCAGCTGACTAGTGAGTCAGGTCTCGGCTGCTTTGCAAGCTGGGAAAACAGTCATTTTGTATGCTGTTAAAAATAAATATTGGACCAAATCACAGAAGAATTGTGAGAAAACTGTCACACACAGGTACAGACACTATATTATCAACTACACTAACTTTACAGCCCCTGTAGCATAGTCAAATAAATAAAAAAATCTGAAATACCCCTTTAATGCGATGAGTTTCTGCCATATGATTGGTTGATTAGATGTTTGGGCAATCGGATAGGTGTGCCTAATAAAGTGGCCAGTGAGTGTATGTAGGGCAACAAGTGTGCAGACCGTTCTTGAAGTTAATGTGTTGGAATCAGGAACAATGGGCAAGCATCCGGATCTGGGTGACTTTGACATTCACCGACTTGTGATTTCAGGTCTTGTGGACTGTCCCTGGCATTCAGTGGTTAGTACCTAGAAAAAGTGGTCCAAGGAAGGACAAGCACTAAATATATATGATTTTTAATATATATGCTTTTTAGATCGTTGATGTGCAGAACCCACAAAATGTTTTGTTCATTTTCGTTTCTTAAACATTTTCGGTTCCGTCAATATTCGGAATGCTGTGCATTCGTCATATTCGGTTTTCGGATGCATCCGCGAAAATTTCTTTCGTTTTCGGATGCATTCGTTAATAACATCGAATGCATTCGTTAATTCAGATCTTTCGTTATATCTGTAAAATTTGTAAAATTTTGCATTCGTTACTAAACGAAATGCACATTAGTTTCACTTGCTGATCCTCTTTTGTAATAAATAGCAGGTGTTACCTTAGGATTCTTGTTGTTTTCACCTTTTTTTTGCCGTTTTCTGTGTAGGAAGGCAAGTTTTCCTCAGGTAAGCCCAATGAAAAAAATCTAATTAATTCCTTACATTCGGTTTACTGATAACGAATGCCTTTGTTATTCGTTAACATGCATTATTCGTTATGCATTACTTAACAAATGCATTAGTTAACTGTATATTCGTATTCTTTTTCGGAAATATTCAATTTTTTTTTCCGTGCATTCTGATTGTAACGAACACCCGAAAACGGGAAAATTTGTTAAGTTTAGTATTCGTTCCGAAACGAATTGCACATGTCTAATGTGCAGGAGCAATATAGATTAGTCTGTCTGATATGATCCTAAAGAAGAGCTGTAACATGAATTGCTGGCTATATAAAAAAAAAAAAAAAAAAAAAAATAATAATAATAATAATAATAATAATAATAATAATAATAATAATACCGTATATACTCGAGTATAAGCCGACCCGAGTATAAGCCGAGACCCCTAATTTCAACCCAAAATCCCAGGAAAAGTTATTGACTCGAATATAAGCCTAGGGTGGGAAATACCTCATCCCCCCCTGTCATCATCCAGACCCGTCATTAACATCCTCATCATCATCCCCTTGTCATCATCCCACACATCCCCCCTTCATCATCCCCTTATCATCCCACACATCCCCCCTTCATCATCCCCTTGTCATCATCCCACACATCCCCCCTTCATCATCCCCTTATCATCCCGCACATCCCCCCTTCATCATCCCCTTATCATCCCACACATCCCCCCTTCATCATCCCCTTATCATCCCACACATCCCCCCTTCATCATCCCCTTGTAATCATCCCACACCCCCCCCCTTCATCATCCCCACCCCCCTTCATCATCCCCACACCCCCCCCCTTCATCATCCTCTTCTCATCATTCGCCCTCAGTGGTCTTCAACCTGCGGACCTCCAGAGGTTTCAAAACTACAACTCCCAGCAAGCCCGGGCAGCCATCGGCTGTCCGGGCTTGCTGGGAGTTGTAGTTTTGAAACCTCCGGAGGTCCGCAGGTTGAAGACCACTGCGGCCTTCAACATCATCCAGCCCCCTCTCACCCCCTTTAGTTCTGAGTACTCACCTCTGCTCGGCGCTGGTCCGGTCCTGCAGGGCTGTCCGGTGAGGAGGTGGTCCGGTGAGGAGGTGGTCCGGGCTGCTATCTTCACCGGGGGCGCCTCTTCTCCGTGCTTCCGGCCCGGAATAGAGGCGTTGCCTTGACAATGACGCAGAAGTACGTTGGCAATGAACGCACCTCTGCGTCGTTGTCACGGCAACGTGACTATTCTGAGGCCGGGCCCGAAGCGCTTAGAAGAGGCCTCCCCGGTGAAGATAGCAGCCCGGAACACTATCCCACCGGACCACCTCCTCACCGGACAGTCCTGCAGGACCGGACCAGCGCCGAGCGGAGGTGAGTACTCAGAACTAAAGGGGGTGAGAGGGGGCTGGATGATGTTGAAGGCCGCAGTGGTCTTCAACCTGCGGACCTCCGGAGGTTTCAAAACTACAACTCCCAGCAAGCCCGGACAGCCGATGGCTGCCCGGGCTTGCTGGGAGTTGTAGTTTTGAAACCTCTGGAGGTCCGCAGGTTGAAGACCACTGCGGGTGGGGGAGTTCACTCGAGTATAAGCCGAGGGGGGTGTTTTCAGCACGAAAAATCGTGCTGAAAAACTCGGCTTATACTCGAGTATATACGGTAAATGAAAAGATGTCACACAGTGGATTACAGCTTGTGAGAAGTTAAACAAATACACATATGCATATATCTCAGAAAAGCAGCACATCCACAGAAACTCAGCAGCAAATTCCAGTAAGGTGCACGCAGTCATAGGGGCCTTGGTAAAGGACTCCAACTTCAATAGAAAGGATAAAGGCGATAAAGAGAAAGCGGAGCTACTGAATGGGTTCTTTAGTTCTGTATATACTAGGGAAGAAGGAGGAGCTGACATTGGACAGGTCAGTGCTGGTAACACATCATGTAATGTACTGAACTGGCTTAATGTAGAGATGGTACAAGGTATGTTAAGTAATATAAATGTAAGCAAATCTCCAGGACCAGATGGATTACACCCAAGAGTTCTTAGAGAGGTAAGTTCAGTAATATCTGTACGCTTGTTCATGATATTTAGAGATTCTCTGGTGTCTGGTATTGTGCCAAGGGACTGGCACAAGGCTAATGTGGTACCAATCTTCAAGAAGGGCTCTAGGTCTTCCCCAGGTAACTATAGACCGGTAAGTTTAACGTGCATTGTGGGTAAATTGTTTGAAGGACTTATAAGGGACTACATACAGGAATACATAGGGGATAATAGTATTATAAGTGATAACCAGCATGGGTTTACTAAGGATAGAAGTTGTCAAACCAATCTAATTTGCTTTTATGAAGAGGTGAGTAGAAGCGTTGACCGAGGAATGGCTGTGGATATAGTGTTTCTGGATTTTGATAAAGCATTTGATACAGACCCTCATAGACGTCTGACAGGTAATTAACCCCTTAAGGACCGGGGTTTTTTCCGTTTTTGCATTTTCGTTTTTTGCTCCTTGCCTTTAAAAAATCATAACTCTTTCAATTGTGCACCCAAAAATCCATATGATGGCTTATTTTTTGCACCACCAATTCTACGTTGTAATGTCGTCAGTCATTTTGCCCAAAAATCTACGGTGAAACGGGAAAAGAAATCATTGTGCGACAAAAATGAAAAAAAAAAACGCTGTTTTGTAACTTTTGGGGGCTTCCGTTTCTACGTAGTACATTTTTCGGTAAAAGTTACATCTGATATTTATTCTGTAGGTCCATACGATTAAAATGATAGCCTACTTATATAGGTGTGATTTTGTTGGACTTCTGGAAAAAATCATAACTACATGCAGGAAAATTAATATGTTTAAAATTGTCATATTCTGACCCCTATAACTTTTTTATTTTTCCGTGTATGGGGCGGTATGAGGGCTCATTTTTTGCGCTGTGATCTGAAGTTTTTAACGGTACAGTTTTTGCATTGATAGGACTTATTGATCGCTTTTTATTCATTTTTAAATGATATAAAAAGTGACCAAAAATGCACTATTTTGGACTTTGGAATTTGTTTGCGCGCACGCCATTGACCGAGCGGTTTAATTAATGATATATTTTTATAATTCGGACATTTCCGCACGCGGTGATACCATATATGTTTATTTTTATTTACACTGTGTTTTTTTTTATTGGAAAAGGGGGGTGATTCAAACTTTTAATAGGGTTAAATGATCTTTATTCACTTTTTTTTCACTTTTTTTTTGCAGTGTTATAGGTCCCATAGGGACCTATAACACTGCACACACTGATCTCCTATGCTGATCACTGGTTTCTCATAAGAAACCAGTGATCAACGATTCTGCCGGATGACTGCTCATGCCTGGATCTCAGGCACTGAGCAGTCATTCGGCGATCGGACAGCGAGGAGGCAGGAAGGGGCCCTCCCGCTGTCCTGTCAGCTGTTTGGGATGCCGCTATTAGCCGTGGCTATCCCGAACAGCCCGACTGAGCTAGCCGGGAACTTTCACTTTTAGCACTTTTCAGCTCTGAGCGCGCAGCTAAAGGGTTAATAGCGCGCGGCGCCGCGATCGGCGCAGCACGCTATTAGAGGCGGGTCCCGGCTTCACTGTGACACCGGGCCCGCCGTGATATGACGCGGGGTTACTGTGTAACGTTATATCAGAAGAGCAGGAACAAGGACGTACCGGTACGTCCTTGGTCCTTAAGGGGTTAAGGTCTTTGGAATGGCTGTGGATATAGTGTTTCTGGATTTTGCCAAAGCGTTTGATACTGTCCCTCACAGACGTCTGACAGGTAAGTTAAGGTCCTTGGGCTTGGAAACTTTAGTTTGTAACTGGATTGAACACTGGCTCATGGATCGTACCCAGAGAGTGGTGGTCAATGATTCGTACTCTGATTGGTCCCTGGTTATTAGTGGTGTACCCCATGGTTCAGTACTGGGCCCGCTGTTGTTTAATTTTTTATCAATGATATAGAGGATGGTATTAACAGCTCTGTTTCTATCTTTGCAGATGACACCAAGCTTTGTAGCATGGTACAGTCTATAGAGGATGTGCATAAGTTACAAGATGACTTGGATAGACTAAGTGTCTGGGCATCCACTTGGCAAATGAGGTTCAATGTGGATAAATGTAAAGTTATGCATCTGGGTACTAATAACCTGCATGCATCGTATGTCTCAGGGGGGATTAAACTGGCAGAGACACTGGTAGAGAAGGATCTGGGTGTACTTGTGGATCACAGACTTCAGAATAGCATGCAATGTCAGGCTGCTGCTTCCAAAGCCGGCAGGATATTGTCATGTATCAAAAGAGGCATGGACTCGATGGACAGGGACATAATACTCCCCCTTTATAAAGCATTGGTACGGCCTCACCTGGAATACACTGTTCAGTTTTGGTCACCTGTACATAAAAGGGACACTGCGGAGCTGGAAAGGGTGCAGAGACGCGCGACTAAACTAATATGGGGCATGGAACATCTTAGCTATGAAGAGCGATTAAAGGAGTTACAATTGTTTAGTCTTGAGAAGAGACGTTTAAGGGGGGATATGATAAACGTAAATAAGTATATTAATGGCCCATACAAAAAATATGGAGAAAAACTGTTCCAGGTTAAACCCCCCCAAAGGACGAGGGGCACTCCCTCCGTCTGGAGAAGAAAAAGTTTAGTCTCAAGGGGCGACACGCCTTCCTTACCATGAGAACTGTGAACTTATGGAACAGTCTACCTCAGGAACTGGTCACAGCAGGAACAATTAACAGCTTTAAAACAGGATTAGATACATTCCTGGAACAAAGTAACATTAATGCTTATGAAGAAATATAAAATCCCATCCCATCCCCCAATATCGCGCCACACCCCTACCCTTCAATTCCCTGGTTGAACTTGATGGACATATGTCTCTTTTCGACCGTACTAACTATGTAACTATGTAACTATGTTACTATGATAAAACTGCAGCACACAAAAGTATCTTGATTCAAAAAGTGATTTATTCCATCTTCAGCAAAAAAATACCTGATCATTTTTTTGCTGAAGATGGAATAAATCACTTTTTGCATCAAGATACTTTTGTGTGCTGCAGTTTTATCCTCTCTCTCTCTCTCTCTCTCTCTCTCTCTCTCTCTCTCTCTCTCTCTCTCTCTCTCTCTCTCTCTCTCTCTCTCTCTCTCTCTCTCTATATATATATATTATATATATAATCTTTTATCCTTTATATATATATATATATATATATATATATATATACACACACATATATATAAATGGCTTAGCACTTGAGAATGGCATTCTAAGTACACTTCAGAGACAGATGCTGGGGTGTGAATTTTGTATTCCATTTTACAAATTAGGTTATTGATCTGTTGTATTATTCACTACATACTACTTACAGAAAGCTGTTGTAAAATGCAGGATCCTTATCCTTCTGTCTATTTATGGACAATGCATTTGGCAAAAGTGTGTAAAGTCAACAAAACAGAAGTCTTAACCCCTTAAGGACGCAGGACGTAAATGTACGTCCTGGTGAGGTGGTACTTAACGCACCAGGACGTACATTTACGTCCTAAGCATAACCGCGGGCATCGGAGCGATGCCCGTGTCATGCGCGGCTGATCCCGGCTGCTGATCGCAGCCAGGGACCCGCCGGCAATGGCCGACGCCCGCGATCTCGCGGGCGTCCGCCATTAACCCCTCAGGTGCCGGGATCAATACAGATCCCGGCATCTGCGGGAGTTCGCGATTAAAATGAACGATCGGATCGCCCGCAGCGCTGCTGCGGGGATCCGATCATTCATAACGCCGCACGGAGGTCCCCTCTCCTTCCTCCGTGCGGCTCCCGGCATCTCCTGCTCTGGTCTGTGATCGAGCAGACCAGAGCAGAAGATGACCGAAAACACTGATCTGTTCTATGTCCTATACATAGAACAGATCAGTATTAGCAATCATGGTATTGCTATGAATAGTCCCCTATGGGGACTATTCAAGTGTAAAAAAAAATGTAAAAAAATGTAAAAGTAAAAGTAAAAAAAAAGTGAAAAATCCCCTCCCCCAATAAAAAAGTAAAACGTCCGTTTTTTCCTATTTTACCCCCAAAAAGCGTAAAAAACATTTTTTATAGACATATTTGGTATCGCCGCATGCGTAAATGTCCGAACTATTAAAATAAAATGTTAATGATCCCGTACGGTGAACGACGTGAACGAAAAAAAATTAAAAAAGTCCAAAATTCCTACTTTTTTAATACATTTTATTAAAAAAAAATTATAAAAAATGTATTAAAAGTTTTTTATATACAAATGTGGTATCAAAAAAAAGTACAGATCATGGCGCAAAAAATGAGCCCCCATACCGCCGCTTATACGGAAAAATAAAAAAGTTATAGGTCATCAAAATAAAGGGATTATAAACGTACTAATTTGGTTAAAAAGTTTGTGATTTTTTTTAAGCGCAACAATAATATAAAAGTATATAATAATGGGTATCATTTTAATCGTATTGACCCTCAGAATAAAGAACACATGTCATTTTTACCAGAAATTGTACGGCGTGAAAACAAAACCTTCCAAAATTAGCAAAATTGCGTTTTTCGTTTTAATTTCCCCACAAAAATAGTGTTTTTTGGTTGCGCCATACATTTTATGATATAATGAGTGATGTCATTACAAAGGACAACTGGTCGCGCAAAAAACAAGCCCTCATACTAGTCTGTGGATGAAAATATAAAAGAGTTATGATTTTTAGAAGGCGAGGAGGAAAAAATGAAAACGTAAAAATTAAATTGTCTGAGTCCTTAAGGCCAAAATGGGCTGAGTCCTTAAGGGGTTAAAGGGGTACTCCGGTGGAAAACATTTTTTTTTTTTTTTTTCAAATCAACTGGTGCCAGGAAGCTATAAACAGATTTGTAAATTACTTCTATTTACAAATCTTAATTCTTCCAATGCTTATCAGCTGCTGTATGATCCACAGGAAGTTCTTTTCTTTTTGAATTTCCTTTCTTTCTGACCACAGTGCTCTCTACTGACACCTCTGTCCATTTTAGATACTGTCCAAAGTAGGAGCAAATCCCCATAGAAAATCTATCCTGCACTGGACAGTTCTTGACATGAACAGAGGTGTCATCAGAGAGCACTGTGGTCAGACTGAAAGGCAATTCAAAAAGAAAAGAACTTTCTGTGGATCATACAGCAGCTAATAGGTACTGGAAGAATTATTAATACAAGTAATTTACAAATCTGTTTAACTTTCTGGCACCAGTTGATTTAAAAAAATATATGAGGACGGATGTTTTGCATTGCAATCTCGCTACATTTTTGAATAATCATCTTTATTTGATACATGTAAAATTAATAGAAATATCTCACATAACATCTCCAGACCAAATGTATTTGACCTACATTTAACCCAAAGGTATACAATGGCACAACAGGAGGTGACAATGCTTACAATTAACAGCTGCTTTGTTAATCATGTGTCAAGATATAGTCTGCTGTTACACTCAGTAACACTAGGGGCAGTGTGGCAGAGATGATGTTGATCTCTTCAGTGCATATTCCTGACTATATTAAATATATTAATATAAAGCATGAGAAAAAACATCATTTTGTTAAGAAAGAATTGGAATTTTCTTTAATTCACATATTACAAAGAACTGTAATTACTTATCATTTAATACAGTTTTCCCAACTAGAGTTCCTCCAGCTGTTGCAAAACTACAACTCCCAGCAGGCCCTTCGGCTGTCCAGGCATGCTGGGAGTTGTAGTTTTGCAACAGCTCGAGGCACCCTTGTTGGGAAACACTGATTTCATATTTTGGTAACTACCCTGATGCTAACATTTATATCATTATAATGTTTTATGTCTTATGTGATTTATAATCATACATTATATAGTAACTCCCCCGCTTGTCCTCATTTAACAGATGTGTGAATGTTTTGTAAGTGTTATCTTAATCATAATCATTGATGAACTTAGTCTTACTATACTAAACACAAGCAGTTGTACTGTACACTACATTTATTGAGCCCAGTGAGTAAACATCTACAGGGCAGGGAGAAAAAGAAAGTAAATCTCTGTGTAATGAATTCTCCAACAGCTATTTTGAAATATGTTTTACATAATTAAATGATATTGTAGTTGTGAGTTTTACAGTTGCTTTGCCCATTTAATAAAGGCAACTTAAGCCTGGTAACTGGCTTATATTTCTGCACTGGGTGCAAGGAAAGCCATTGCAATTGTGGATTTACTAAGACCCATGCACCTATAGCTAAATAATGGCACCCAAAACCTGGTTGCTGAGAATTCAGACCAGTTCCTCTTAAAGGGGTTCTCCGCTGCCCTGCCTTCCGGAGCTCCCCTTGCAGCATCCGGAAGTTTATTACTCCGAACGCTGTGTGCGGGCTTCCGTGTTCGAGGCCGCCCCCTCGTGACATCACGCCCACCCCCTCATGGCGTCACGGCCACCCCCTCGTGACTTCACGCCCGCCCCCTCAACAAAAGTCTATGGGAAGGGGGTGTGACAGCGAGGGCGTGACAGACTTTCATTGAGGGGCGGGCATGACATCACGAGGGGGTGTCCGTGACGCCACGAGGGGGCGGCCTCGAACACTGAAGCCAGCACGCAGCGTTCAGAGTAATAAACTTCCGGATGCTGCGAGTAGAGCTCCGGAAGGCAGGGCAGTGGAGAACCCCTTTAAGAATGATTGGTTAGTGTGAACCATGCCTCAATGCAAACAACTTTCAGTGACTATAACAAAAAGTGTATTGTCGTTTAGGACTCTGATTTAGTCTGAAATTCAGCTCCTTACATAGAGGTCTATACAGGTACAACCAAATATAACGGTTGTCTGCTTTTAAACATCCCCAATTAATATGCCCAATTAGGAACACCTCTTTAATAGCCATGCCTTTGGTACCCAGTTTCCTTGTGCGCTGCAGGCATAACTCATTGATTTAATTGGGTACCATGTAAAGCTTTTTGCTCTTCTAATCCTTGGGTGTCCAAAGTTGATTAACCCATTAATGATCACAAAACGTCTGTTATGATTTTATAATAAAACATAAATACCTTTAAATAGAAGAAGAATAGAAAAGTGGAAACATTAAAAAAGAAGTGGAACATTAACCCATTAATGATCCCAAAAATTCTGTAACAATTTTATAATACAACTTAAATACCTTCAGATAAAAGAAGAAGAGAAAAGGGGAAACATTAACGCTTAGGAAAAATGTTTCAATATATTTCATTCTTTCATATCAGCTCAGTGCAATGAATGTAATGATCTGAAAAGATTTAAATAGAGATTTTAACAGATTAATCTTCCAATATGTCCATAGAACCTCCTTTCTTTTAGGAGAATGATGTGTAGCACAGATATGATTTTTTTTTATTTTAAAGTAAAAGCCATACATAGTCATGAAGGATATTCAACAGCATCTGAGGTTCATACTTATCCTGCTAGTAACAGTTGTAACAAAGAGATATTATGTACTGATGCACAGTCATGGCTTTCTAAGTCAGCGGGTGCTCTGTCTTCAAAGCCAAACCAAGGCCAAAATCACAAAAGGAAAAGTAGTGGAAGACGGCACTCCAAAATAGTTTTCAAAACAAGTGGTAGTTTATTCACCCATACAATGCAGGTAATGCAACGTTTCGACCTATACAGCGGTCTTTCTCAAGCATGCTTAAGAAAGACTGCCATATAGGTCACAACATTCCATTACCTGTATTGTATAAGTGAATAAACTACCACTCGTTTTACATCACTGGTGGCCGTCTCTTGAGTTCATCCAGGAGGGCTAGGACCGCTCTGCTCCGAGAACATGTACAGAAGATTGCGGCAGGTCTGACCTGTGGATAAGAGTCTAAGAAGTTAAGCTCCCTAGACTACCCCTTTAAAGGAAATGTGTCATCAGAATGTGACCTATTGTTTAAATCAAGTTTTTATGTTAACCATATCCTTTTAAGAATTGTTAGTTTTTCTATTTTATTATCTGTTTTATAAAATAATCCTGAAATCTTGGCATTTTCAGTCTAGCCATTAGGCCTTAACCCCTCAAGGACCAATACAAATAAACCTGTACGCCCCTGAAAGACCAGGCCTGTTTTTTCAAATCGGGGATGTCTGCCTTTATTACTCTGGTAATGTTTTGCCAATCACGATAATTCTGACATTGTTTTTTTGTCACAAGTTGTCCTTCATGTACATAGTAAAAGTAAGTCGATCTCATTTGTATTTTTTTTTTACAATGCAAAAAATCATGACATTTTTACAAAAAATTTTGATTTTTTGCAATTTTAGCACTAATAGGTTGCATATATTTATACTTACTGACCAAATAGTTTATGAAACTTATACTTTCAGATGTCTACTTTATTTGATGTCATTTTTTGTTTTTCATTAACATTTTAAATTAGTTAGAAGCCTAACAATTTAACTTGAAATTTAGAAAATTTTGAAAATTTGAAAAGTACATCTTTTTTTATGTGCTATGCAAGGTTTGCAGAAATTTGAAGGTGGTAGAATATAGGAACACCCCCCACCCAAATGACCCCATTTTAAAAACTAGACCCCTCAAGGTATTCGCTAAGGGGTACAGTGAGCATTTTAACACCATAGTTTTTTGGCAGGAATTATTACAAAGTCAGTGTTAAAAATTTGAAATTTGAAATTTTTCACAAATGCATCATTTGGGGGGCATATTTTTTGTACATCACTTCTGATATTGAAACCTTATATTTTATTTAGCTGCTTGTCCCATGTTCGGAAATATTCCCGCTTAGGCCATATATGGATCCTTGGCCGCATGGTAGGACTCAGAAGGAGAGGAGCACCATTTGGCTTTCAGGGCAGAACAGTACCCCCACCCCCACAAGTGACCCCATTTATATACCGCACCCATACAAGTTATTGGCTGGACCAGGGACCTCTCTGATTGGTCCTTGGTTGGCTAGCAGTATAACGCGTCTGTCTGTGACAGTTAAGGCTCCTGATGGATATATCCGCCATGTTGTGGGAATAAGCACCCGCTCATGGTGAATATATCCATCACTGCTGCGGCTGGGTAGCTCAGTGTGTCCGCTCATGACTGCCGGCGGGAAATCCGCCACTATGAGTGGACACACAAAGCTACCCAGCCGCAGCAGGGAGCTCATTACCGTGACTGCTGCATAATGTGTAGGATCACATGGTGGACATCTGCAGCATATTACATGCTGCGGATGTCCGCCAATGCGATCCTACACATTATGCTTTTTTTTTATTAGATTCATTTAATAAATGTATTTTTAATTATTTTTTTTTTTTTACACTTTTATTACATTTTTATTTATTTTTACACTTTTATTTTATTTATTTATTTTTACACTTTTTAATGCTTTGGAATACTTAGTATTCCAAAGCATTGCAGTTATATGCTGCCTGCCAGTTTTCACTAGCATGCAGCATATTAGCACGTCCTTTCAGGCAATACCCAGGGCAGACCTGGGGGTCTTTGTAGGACCCCTGGCTGCCCAGGTATGCAGCAGCACCCTGCGATGCTCCGGGGTGCTGCAGGAGAGACTTCACTCCCGGCAGTGCGGCAGGCCCCGGCCAGCCGCGGCCACACACAGCACCCCGCGATCGCAATGCAGGGTGCTGCAGGGGTGACAGAGGGAGCTCCCTCTGTCATAACACTTACAGCCCTTGGTCACTTCCGACCGCGGCTGTAAGGGTTAAAACTGCCGGGAACGAAGTGCAGCAGGGTCCCGGCTGTGTGATACAGCCGAGTCCCTGCCGCAATCTCGTTCGTGCACTGGGCAGCACCCACGAGAATAATGGACGAGTATAGACGTCCAGGTGCCGGAACGCCCGCCAACCTGGACGTCTATACTCGTCCATGGTCGTTATCGGGTTAAACTAACCTTAAACATCCTGTTCTGTCTGTGAAGATAAGGAGGGGACTACAAGTGATTTGTACAAAATTACATTGAAAGTTGACACAAGTAGATAGAGAAGACAAAGCAGCTCAGCCTCCCCCTCCCTCATAGAATGAACTCTGCACAGGTCACAGAGGTTACAGAGCATGCTTACAAGCTTACCCCATAAAAAGAATAGGGTCTGGACATGTTTATTGTGCCTATGTCCATGGGTCCTGCTGTATGCTACATGTTGTTAAAAGCAGCTCAGACAAGATGGTTGCCCCAGTAATAATGTAAAAAAAATC
Source organism: Hyla sarda (assembly GCF_029499605.1). Classification (NCBI taxonomy): domain Eukaryota; kingdom Metazoa; phylum Chordata; class Amphibia; order Anura; family Hylidae; genus Hyla; species Hyla sarda. The sequence goes on from NC_079192.1 coordinate 116,192,057, forward strand.
AATCAGAAATATAAAAAAAATAAAATCCCTATCTGGCTCTAATCAGATAAAAAAATAAAAAATAAAAAAAAAATAAAAAAAAACAATATAAGTAAAACATTCTCTTTATCCTCTAGAATTGAGCTCAGTAGCTAAGCGTCCTTTATACCGGGTTGGTACTGGCTGCTATCTGTAGCCGGGACCCACAGCTAATGCCAAACGTTGCTGATTGGGCCCAAATATGGATTAACCCTTTAGACATTGTAATCAAAGTTGATTGCGACATCTAGAAGTATTAAAATTAGATTGACAGCAACTCAGGGTTGCTGATAAAGTCAACCACAGCAAAATCTGTTGCAGGGTCCCTACCTGCCTCTGATCGGTGCTCCAACCCTGCGGGCAGCTTCAGCAGGCTGCAGTGTCATTTTTACCGAAAAGTGTACAGTGCAGAAAGCTGATAGTGTGGTTTGCGTGACCATTTAAATTATCGGTTTAACCCCTTAACGACGCAGGACGTATATTTACGTCCTGCGCCGGCTCCCGCGATATGAAGCGGGATCGCGCCGCGATCCCGCATCATATCGCGTGGGTCCCGGCGCTAATCAACGGCCGGGACCCGCGGCTAATACCACACATCGCCGATCGCGGCGATGTGCGGTATTAACCCTTTAGAAGCGGCGGTCAAAGCTGACCGCCGCTTCTAAAGTGAAAGTGAAAGTGACCCGGCTGCTCAGTCGGGCTGTTCGGGACCGCCGCGGTGAAATCGCGGCGTCCCGAACAGCTGATCGGACACCGGGAGGGCTCTTACCTGCCTCCCCGGTGTCCGATCGACGAATGACTGCTCCGTGCCTGAGATCCAGGCAGGAGCAGTCAAGCGCCGATAATGCTGATCACAGGCGTGTTAATGCACGCCAGTGATCAGCATTAGAGATCAGTGTGTGCAGTGTTATAGGTCCCTATGGGACCTATAACACTGCAAAAAAAATGTAAAAAAAAAGTGTTAATAAAGGTCATTTAACCCCTTCCCTAATAAAAGTTTGAATCACCCCCCTTTTCCCATAAAAAAAATAAAACAGTGTAAAAAAAAATAAAAAATAAACATATGTGGTATCGCCGCGTGCGTAAATGTCCGAACTATAAAAATATATCATTAATTAAGCCGTACGGTCAATGGCGTACGCGCAAAAAAATTCCAAAGTCCAAAAAAGCGTATTTTGGTCACTTTTTATATCATTAAAAAATGAATAAAAAGTGATCAAAAAGTCCGATCAAAACAAAAATCATACCGATAAAAACTTCAGATCACAGCGCAAAAAATGAGTCCTCATACCACCCCATACATGGAAAAATAAAAAAGTTATAGGGGTCAGAAGATGACATTTTTAAACGTATAAATTTTCCTGCATGTAGTTATGATTTTTTCCAGAAGTGCGACAAAATCAAACCTATATAAGTAGGGTATCATTTTAACCGTATGGACCTACAGAATAATGATAAGGTGTAATTTTTACCGAAATATGCACTGCGTAGAAACGAAAGCCCCCAAAAGTTACAAAATGGCGTTTTTTTTTCGATTTTGTCGCACAATGATTTTTTTTTCCGTTTCGCCGTGCATTTTTGGGTAAAATGACTAATGTCACTGCAAAGTAGAATTGGCGACGCAAAAAATAAGCCATAATATGGATTTTTAGGTGGAAAATTGAAAGGGTTATGATTTTTAAAAGGTAAGGAGGAAAAAACGAAAGTGCAAAAACGGAAAAACCCTGAGTCCTTAAGGGGTTAAGCCGCACATTGACCTTGGTACTTTAGAACCTGGACCCCCACCAATGCTGTTTCAGTGAATAAAGTTGGATAAACTGTAGCTGAAAAAATTACTTTCAATCCCGCAGACACTCCAATGAAGGTGGTAGCAGATAAAGATGTACAATTAAACTTTATTGTCCAATTGTAAGTGCTTTTGGGAACTGACCGTTCCCTTCCTCAGATAGGCGGGCTACAACTGACATCATTTTCACAAACCATTAAATACAAGTATACAGAAAATGGATCACAGCTGGTTCCCGCCTCTTCATTTTCACAGGGCTCCACCTGTGGTCACATGATGCGGTCCAGATCACGTGATGTTCCCATGTCATGTGATCTAAATGGAACGCAATGAGTAAAGTCAATGGACTGCAAATAGAAAAAGAAGACCTGTGGGGCTCGTGGTAGTAAGAGTCATGCAGACTGCATATCGCTGTACTGCAGCAGTGAACCGTTGTGGCAAAATACATATAGGTAGCACATCTATGTGGTCCAACAAAAAATCAGAGCACCAAATGTTCCAGTGGAGGTAGTCTGCATAACTTATTTATAAAAACGGGAATATAATCCTTACATTTCATAAGTCATTACCCTTTTTATTTTGCACCTAAAAATCCATATGATGGCTTATTTTTTGCACCACCAATACTAATTTGTGATGACATCAGTCATTTTACCCATAAATCTACGGCGAAATGGGAAAAAAATCATTGTGCGACAAAATTGAAGAAAAAACACAATTTTGTAATTTTGGGGGCTTCCTTTTATATGCAGTACATTTTTTCTGTAAAAATGACACCTTGTCTTTATTCTGTAGGTTCATACGATTAAAATGATACCCTACTTATATAGGTTAGATTTTGTCGTATTTTTGGAAAAAATCATAACTACATGCACAAAAAATTGATACATTTCAAATTGTCCTTTTCTGACCCCTATAACTTCCTTATTTTTCTGTGTACTGGGCTATATGAGGGCTCATATTTTGATCTGAAGTTTTAATCAGTACCTATCATGTCTGTCTTGGTCTGTGTTCACACACAGCTATTGGATATGCTTGTGTGTGAACAGTTTAATGTTCCCTGGTCAGGGATTAGTTAAAATCCTTTAGCTTGCTAGTCAATAGCTCCTAGGGTGTGTCTATTTAAAGTCAGCCCAGTCTAGCCTCTGGGCTGGTGATTGAGATCATTATATCCTGACTTGCTAACATGCTGGACATGCTGCTTTGGAACTCTTGGCGAAACACTCTTTATTTGAGCTTTTAATCTACTATCTCTATCTTAGCATGCACTTTGTATTTTCTGGTTTTAGCCATGGTTTTAGGATTTGTATATATTTTCTGCTATATGTCTGCTTACCTTGTGTTTTCTCTTGTATCCATTCTTATGAAGTTATGTGTGTTATATTTCTGTTTTTCCTACTGGGCCAGCATCCTGTCCACACTGGTGAGTGTGCCGCTGGCCAGTAGTCTATTTGGATTTATTATTATGGCTACTCCTTAAGTGTAGTGTCCAGTTTGTGTGTCCAGTGTGAACAGTGTCCTATGTTAGATCCCTGTTACCGCTCCATGGGGGCTCCGTGTCTACTGGAGGTGTTTGGAGGGATTGCTATTCCTGTCTTGTGTTCAGTGTGAACAGCGTTCTATATCTATATCCTGTGTATTTAGGCATCCCTGTTACCAGTCCATGGGGATTCAGAGGGTATTGTTATTTTTGCGTCTACTGGAGGTATTCTGAAGGGATTGTGATTATTCCTGTCTTGTGTTCAGTGTGAACAGTGTTCTATATTATATCCTGTGTATTTAGGCATCCCTGTAACCTGTCCATGGGGACTCCGTGTCTACTGGAGGTTCTATGTGGGATTGCGAATATTCCATTTAGCTATAGATCCCTGTTACCGGTGCATGGGGACTTTGTGTTTACTGGAAGTTCTGGGGATTATGCTATATTCCTGTCTGTTCCTGGAGTCTGTTTTGACTAATCCATTTTCCTGTCTGGTGTTTTGAACGCTATATGTTTATTAGTTCTTGATTTCAGATCTTTGGAGTTCTGTACATGACTACTGATCTATAGCGTTCTCTGTTCATGACCAGAGTCCTCTCTTCAAGTCCGCTGATCTATCGTGTCCTCTGTTCATGACCGCTGATCTTAGTGTCCTCTGAACTTAATATGTTATAGAATTCTATGTTCCTGTTATGTTTCTGGTTTGTGACCGACTATTTATTAGTATGTGTTTTTAGACCCCTGCACTTAAGCTCAGGGAAGGACTGGCACCCAGTTGTCGATCCACCATTTAGGGTGGATGGGCAAGTATGCAGGGAAAACGGTTTTAGGGTTAGTTTAGGGCTCACTCTCCATGTCCCCTGGTCGGTCCCTGACAGTACCATTATTGTTTTGATCTGAATTTTTGATCACTTTTTATTAATTTTTAATGGTATAAAAAGTGACCAAAAATACACTATTTTGAACTTTGGAATTTTTTTTGCGTGTACGCCATTGACCGTGCGGTTTAATTAACAATATATTTTAATATTTCGGACATTTACCCACGTGGCGATACCCCATATGTTTATTTTTATTATGTTTTAATATTTTTTAAATGGAATTTGGGAAAAAAGGGGGTGTTTAAAACTTTTAATAAGGAAGGGGTTAATGTGTGTTTTTTTTTTCTTTTATTAAACTTTTTTTTACACTTAATCAGTCCCCTTAGGGGACTTTTTAGGAGGAATCATTAGATTCCATAGAACCACATTGATCTGTGTGATCTGCACTTGATTGATAAAGCCTGGTCCTGCCAGGCTTTATCAATGCAAGAGCCAGGACCTGCATGGAAGGAGAGGTAAGCCCTCCGGCTACCTCCACAGTGGATTGCTCAAACCAATAGACCACCACGGAGCACATACAGGGTTCTTTAGATGCCTCTGTCAACTTTGACAGCAGCAATCTAAAGGGTTAATAGCCGGCCGTAGTGATCGCCACATGTTGGCTATTAATGCCGGCCCTCAGCTACAAGAATTAGCTGGGGGTCAGCTAGTATGACGCGGGCTCGAGTCAGGAGCCCGTGTCATACCCGGTTAACGCCACTTGGACGAGTATACACGTCCATGGTCATTAACCAGTTAATATTGACAATAACTAGAATAAGGTGAAATAAATCACTGCTCAATTGTTACATGAATATATGTACATATACATAAATGTAAAGTGCATTATCAGAATTAGAGAAGAGCGAATCAAATCTGACAAAGTCAAAGTTCCAAATTTCATGAAAATTTTGATCCGGACAGAATCCGAACTTCAATTCAACAATTGGAAATAAGGAATTTCTTCATTAGCGACACCCCTGGGATCGTCCTGTATAGTATGTATAGGTGCGAGCAGCTTTCTCGTTCTCTTGCATCTCTGCAATAGATAGGACAATCGCAGCGGGTGTCAGGAGTGACACATGCTGTGATCTGTCCACAACTGCAGGTACTACTGCTCCTAACATGGAGCACACTCTGCTCCATGCTGGGAGCTGTAGTACCTGCATTAATAGACAGATTGCAGCGGATTTTACTTCTGACACCCAATATGAATGTCCTGTATAATGTATAGATGTGGGCGGCCAGTCGCTCTTCTCTGATCCCACTGTAGCATGAGTATATGTTGGATATATATATATATATATATATATATATATATATATACCTATTATTCATATTTCCCGCAGAGAGCTGTGTGTGGCTATAACCATCTGGCCAATCACAGCTCTCTGCGGGAAATTTGAATAAGTGATGTGAATTCTATTCACATCACTGGCCGGCCGAAGTATAGTGCAGAGATGCGAGCGCAGAAGAAAGCCGCTCAATCTCTGAAATAGAAATGACAATGGCATCGGGTGTCTGGAGTGACACCTGCTGTGATCTGTCTATTAGTACAGGTACTACAGCTCCCATCATGGAACAGTCTGTCCCATGCTGGGAGTAGTAGTACTACCTAAAAAATGTAAAAAAATAAATAAAAAAAAAGAGAAAAAAAAGGGAAACACATATACACACACTTTATTAAACACATTATTGAAATATATTACTAATAAAAAAAATTATTATTATAAAAAATATATTATTTTTACATTTAAATGGCACCTTTTCCATTTTTTTTTTTTTTTTTGGTGGCCTTATAATTTTTTATACACCCAAGAATAGAGTCTACATTTTTAAAATGTAGACTCGATTCTTGGGTGTATAAAAAATGATAAAGCCACAAAAAAAAAAAAAAATATGTTAATTTTTAAACAGGGATCAATTTATGTGGGTGGGCAGGGACTTAAAAATTTAGCCAACAATAATAAAAATGTATAAAGGGGCCATTTAAATGTAAAAATAATATATATGTAAAAAGAAAACAAGATGTGGCAAATGAGGTCCCTCTCCAAAAAAGAACAGAAAGTTAAGATATTTAACTTGTGTACTTACCAGCTTAGTGAAGCTGAAGTGAGTTTACTGGCAAGGGCCTATCATTTTGCCCTTCCTCCAAATTCAATTAATTTTTACTGTTTGTTGACCTTAATGATTATATTCAGAAACTCATCAACGTTTCTTTCATATTAAAGAGAAAAATGGATTACAACCCAATCCCACTACTAGTGAGACTAATGTAGAATTAGCTATTCCATTAGATCCATTCCCCATCATCACTGAATTAAGACCTAAGTCCAATTATCTCCACTATAGGCCTGTGGACCATACTTAGAAACATTTTTGGTCTAGTTTTCTCTGAGTTTCTGCACATCAATTTTTCTGTATCTGTTTTTTATAATCTTACCTTATCCGAAAAAACTGCCCTTAATACTCTAGCAGAAAGCCGGTCCATTGTTATTAAGAATGCCGACAAGGGGGGGGGGGGGGGTAGTTGTGATGAATAGATACCACTATGTTCTTGAAGCTCACCACTGAATATTATGTTACTCTAGCAAATGATCCCACTCCGTCTTATACTATTGAGTTTGAAAAGCTAGTTGAGGATGCTTAAATGGAAGTTGCCTAACTAAAAAAGAAAGAGAATACCTTGAGTTTAGAGTAAAAAAATTCTACCTTACCATCTTATTACCACCTCCCGAAAGTGCATTATGAAAAACGCTCCGGGGCACCCCATTATAGCAGGTGTGAATTCACTTACAGCTAACCTTTCACACTATTTAGATTTGCAATTACAAAAATATGTTATTAATTTGCCTTCTTACCTAAAAGACACTCCCAGTTTGATCCCCATTAAAGGATTTCCAATTGCAACCTAATTATGTCAGGATTGCTTTAGATGTGTCAGCGCTCTACAGCAACATTCCACATGCTAAGGGAACTGCTTCTGTATATAAATATCTACAGTCTGACACTTATATGCCTTTAGCTCAGAAGAGATTTATTCTGAGAGCTATTGAGAATATATGCATAACGCGTTTCAGTTTGACTATAAAATTTACTTACAAAAAAAGGAGGACTGCCATGGGGACGTACTTCGTGCTGTCTTATGCTGACTTATATATGGGGGATTTTGAGGCCCACTATATTAGTTCCCTCCATGACTGGTCCCCCAATATTACATTTTTCAAAAGGTATATAGATGACCTTTTGGTCATTTGGGATGGTCCTCTAACAACCCTTAATAATTGTGTTAATTACTTGAACAATAATGATTGGGGCCTACCTTTCACATATAATACATCTGCAGAAAGCATTGAATACCTAGATCTCATTTTGGGGAACAAAGAGAACAGAATAACTACTAAAACATTTTTTAAGTCAGTTGACTGTAACAGTCTTTTAATTTTCATTAGTGCACATCATCGTAAATGGAAGGCTAACGTTCTCTATGGTCAATTTCAGGGGCTGAAATACAATTGTACCAACTTGTCTGACTTTGACCACCAGAATAGGATTATGTCAGATAGATTTAGAGAAAAAATATCTGAAGAAAGTTATGCAAGCGGCAAAGGAACAGGCTAGAGCTTCCACACAAATGGATTGCTTAGTGCCAAAAAAGGAAAAACACAAGAAAATCATACTGGGTAAATTGTCCCCACCTATAATACATCTCATAATAAGGTTATTGATATCCTGGGCAAATATTGGCATATTTTAATGAATGACCCCTTCCATTATTCCGTTATTTATCATAGAGCTTGAACTATTTAAAGGGGTTCTCCGGTGCTTAAACATCTTATCCCCTATCCAAAGGATAGGGGATAAGATGACTGATTGCGGGAGTCCCGCCGCTGGGGACCCCCGGGATCATGCACGCGGCACCCCGTTTGTAATCAGTCGCCGGAGCGTGTTCGCTCCGGGACTGATTACCGGCGACTACAGGGACATCACGCCTGCGCCGGTGTGTGATGTCACGCTCCGCCCCTCAATGCAAGCCTATGGGAGTGGGCGTGATAGCTATCACGCCCCCTCCCGTAGGCTTGCATTTCAGGGCGGAGCGTGACATCACACGCCGGCGCAGGCGTGACGTCACACGATGCCCACCCTGTAGTCGTCCGTAATCAGACCCAGAGCGAACACGCTCTGGTGACTGACTACAAACGGGGTGCCGCGTGCATGATCCCGGGGGTCCCCAGCGGCAGGACTCCATCGATCAGGCATCTTTTCCCCTATCCTTTGAATAGGGGACAAGATGTTTAAGCACCGGAGAACCCCTTTAAAATATTGTAGCCCCAAGTAAATTAAAAAGCCAAATAGTCCCACCCCTAAAAGCTTCAAGTGATCCAGCCATAGGTGCCTTTAAATGTAACATCATTAGATGTAAATGTTGTCTCAATATGACATAAGAAAACAATTCTTTAGCAATAGTACATGTGACTTGTGGATCTTCCTTTGTTATATATATATATATATATATATATATATATATATATATATATTAGAATGTCCTTGTAGATTACTGTATATTGGACGGACTTCATGTATCCTCAGAAAAAAGGATGAATAATCACCGCTCAAATGTCAGTAAAGGTTACAGTTTACACAGTCTATCCAAACATGCTGCTTAACCCCTTAAGGATGCAGGGTTTTTCGTTTTTGCATTTTCCTTTTTTCCTCATCACCTTCTAAAAATCATAATGCTTTAAATTTTGCACCTAAAATTCCATATTATTGCTTATATTTTGTGCCACCAATTCTTGTTTGCAGTGACATTAGTCATTTTACCAAAATATCCACAGTGAAGCAGGAAAAAAATTAATTGTGCCACAAAATTGAAGATAAAATGCCATCTTGTAAATATTGGGGGCTTCCATTTCTACGCAGTGCATTTTTCTGTGAAAATGACATCTAATCTTTGTTTTGTAGGTCCATACGGTTAAAATGATACCCTACTTATATAGGTTTGATTTTGTAATACTTCTAAAAAAAATCATAACTACATGCAGGAAAATGTATATGTTTAAAATTGTCACCTTCTGACCCCTATTACTTTTTAATTTTTCTGTGTATGGGCAGGTATGAGGCCTCATTTTTTGCACTGTGATCTGAAGCTTTTTATTGGTACTGTTTTTATATTGATTGGACTTTTTGATCGCTTTTTAATCATTGTTTCATGATATAAAAAGTGACAAAAAATACGCTATTTTGGACTATAGTTCGGACATTTCCGCTCGCGGCGATACCACATATGTTTATTTTTATTTACACAGTTTTTTTTTTTATGGGAAAAGGGGGGTTATTCTTACTTTTATTAGGGAAAGTGTTAAATGATCTTTATTAACTTTTTTTTGCAGTCTTATAGCTCCCTGGTGGCTATTTCACTACACATACCGATCTCACACACAGATCATTGCCATGCATTGACACGGCAAAGATCAGTGTAATCGGCGGTTGATTGCTCAAGCCTGGATTTCAGGCTTGGAGCAATTAATCACAATTGAGCGGTGATTTATTTGACCTTATTCTGGTTATTGTCAATATTAATATATATTTTATGTGTTCTTATATGTATTTTTGAAATTGCTGTTGACTATATATATATATATATATATATATATATATATATATATATAATATTTATTATATTGCTGTTTTTATAAATAAGCTATGCAGCAGACTACATCCACTGGAACATGGTGCTCTGATTTGTTGTTTGACCACATAGATATGTGACCTATATGTATTCTGCCGCAGCGTTTCACTGCTCCAGTACAGTGATATGTAGTCTGCATGACTCTTACTACCACAATCCCCACAGGGGCTTTTTCTATTTGCAGTCCATTGACTTTACACTTGCATTCCATTTAGATCACATGACACGGGAATGTCACACGATCTGGACCGCATCATGTGACCACAGGTGGAGCCCGGTGGTAATAAAAAGGCAGCTCCAGCTGTGATCAATTTCCTGTATACTTGTATTTAATGGTTTGTGAACATGATGTCAGTTGTAGTCCGTCTATCTGAGGAAGGGAACGGTCAGTTCCCAAATGTGCTTATAATTGGACAATAAAGTTTCATCGTACATCTTTATCTGCTACCACCTTCATTGGAGTGTCTGCATGATTGGAAGTCATTTTTTCAGCTACAGTTTATCCATTTCCTCCTGGTCTGCTTGGGCCCCATCGCCAGACTTGCACATCCACGCTGCTCCTCCTGTGATTATTTCCCCATAGTGGGTTTTTACTGCTTGGTCTAGTGTTGCGGCTGTTTCCACAACCTGCCCAGGTGAGCACCCCAACTTTAATTGATATTGAAATTTCTTATTTGGATGATATCACCCTATGTGGCGCTCCGTGTTTTTTTTTTCTTTTTCTTCTATAAGTGAATAAAGTTTTTTTTTTTCTTATCCGCACTGACTACAGCATGTATCAAATGTTAAATATTTTATAAAGATGTTAAACTGTAAGACTGTAAATATTTTATATAGATTTAGACTGTAAGCCCTCACGGGCAGGCCCCTCTCTCCCACAATATCAGTCTGTCATCTACTCTAAATAACATTCATTGTTGTCACGATGCCGGCTGGCAGGTAGTGGATCCTCTGTGCCAGAGAGGGATAGGCGTGGACCGTGCTAGTGGACCGGTTCTAAGCCACTACTGGTTTTCACCAGAGCCCGCCGCAAAGCGGGATGGTCTTGCTGCGGCGGTAGTGACCAGGTCGTATCCACTAGCAACGGCTCACCTCTCTGGCTGCTGAAGATGGGCGCGGTACAAGGGAGTAGGCAGAAGCAAGGTCGGACGTAGCAGAAGGTCGGGGGCAGGCGGCAAGGATCGTAGTCAGGGGCAACGGCAGGAGGTCAGGAACACGGACTAGGAACAGACAAGGGAACGCTTTCACTAGGCACTAAGGCAACAAGATCCGGCAAGGGAGTGCAGGGGAAGTGAGGTGATATAGGGAAGTGCACAGGTGAACACACTGATTGGAACCACTGCGCCAATCAGCGGCGCAGTGGCCCTTTAAATCGCAGAGACCCGGCGCGCGCGCGCCCTAGGGAGCGGGGCCGCGCGCGCCGGGACAGAACAGACGGAGAGCGAGTCAGGTAGGGGAGCCGGGGTGCGCATCGCGAGCGGGCGCTACCCGCATCGCGAATCGCATCCCGGCTGGCAGCGGAATCGCAGCGCCCCGGGTCAAAGGACGTGACCGGAGCGCTGCCGCGGGGAGAGTGAAGCGAGCGCTCCGGGGAGGAGCGGGGACCCGGAGCGCTCGGCGTAACAGTACCCCCCCCCTTGGGTCTCCCCCTCTTCTTGGGGCCAAAGAACCTGAGGAAAAAAAAACTCAAATTTTTTCCGTGATGAGGTCCGATGCAAATTAGGAGGGGTTCTGTGTGGAAACGTACGAGACAGTCCAATCTTTTATTGTAAAAACAATAGATGTAGAGGGGTCTGGCGAGACTGGTCACAGGAACGTAGAACCTGTTGATGAGAGAGGCCAAAAAAATTTTTCCTGCAGATCCGGAATCCAAGAAGAGCAGAGTAGAGAAGGAGAAGGTAGAGGCAGATATCCGCACAGGCACAGTAAGGCGTGGAGAAGCAGAGTTGACATCAAGAACTGTGTCACCTTTGTGCGGAGTCAGCGTACGTCTTTCCAGGCGGGGAGGACGGATAGGACAATCCTTCAGGAAGTGTTCGGTACCGGCATAGTACAGGCAAAGATTCTCCATGCGGCGTCGTGTCCTCTCTTGAGGTGTCAAGCAAGACCGGTCAACTTGCATAGCCTCCGCGGCGGGAAGCACAGGAACAGATTGCAGAGGACCAGAGGAGAGAGGAGCCGGAGAGAAAAAACGCTTTGTGCGAACAAAGTCCATATCCAGGCGGAGCTCCAGACGCCATCCGGAAGAACGCATGTCAATGCGAGTGGCTAGATGAATGAGTTCATGTAGGTCAGCAGGAGTCTCTCGTGCGGCCAGAACATCTTTAATGTTGCTGGATAGGCCTTTTTTAAAGGTCGCGCAGAGAATCTCACTATTCCAGGACAACTCGTAAGCAAGAGCACGGAACTGAATGGCGTACTCGCCAACGGAAGAAACACCCTGGGCCAGGTTCAGCAGGGCAATCTCGGCTGAAGAAGCTCGGGCAGGTTCCTCAAAGACACTTCGAATTTCCGAGAAGAAGGAGTGTACAGAGGCAGTGACGGAGTCATTGCGGTCCCAGAGCGGTGCGGCCCATGACAGGGCTTTTCCAGACAGAAGGCAGAACACGAAAGCCACCTTAGACCTTTCAGTAGGAAACTGGTCCGACATCATCTCCAAGTGCTGGGAACATTGCGAAAGAAAGCCACGGCAATACTTTGAGTCCCCATCAAATTTGTCCGGCAAGGACAGGCAGAGGCTAGGAGTGGCCACTCGCTGCGGAGGAGGTGCAGGAGCTGGCGGAGGAGAAGATTGCTGGAGAAGTTGCGACTGAAGTTGGTGCGAAATGGTGGACATTTCCGACAGCTGACGGGTTAGAAGGGCGATCTGTCGGGCTTGCTGGGCGGTCAGCGTGGTTAGGTCAGCGACAACTGACAGAGGAACTTCAGCGGGATCCATGGCCGGATCTACTGTCAACGGCTCACCTCTCTGGCTGCTGAAGATGGGCGCGGTACAAGGGAGTAGGCAGAAGCAAGGTCGGACGTAGCAGAAGGTCGGGGGCAGGCGGCAAGGATCGTAGTCAGGGGCAACGGCAGGAGGTCAGGAACACGGACTAGGAACAGACAAGGGAACGCTTTCACTAGGCACTAAGGCAACAAGATCCGGCAAGGGAGTGCAGGGGAAGTGAGGTGATATAGGGAAGTGCACAGGTGAACACACTGATTGGAACCACTGCGCCAATCAGCGGCGCAGTGGCCCTTTAAATCGCAGAGACCCGGCGCGCGCGCGCCCTAGGGAGCGGGGCCGCGCACGCCGGGACAGAACAGACGGAGAGCGAGTCAGGTAGGGGAGCCGGGGTGCGCATCGCGAGCGGGCGCTACCCGCATCGCGAATCGCATCCCGGCTGGCAGCGGAATCGCAGCGCCCCGGGTCAAAGGACGTGACCGGAGCGCTGCCGCGGGGAGAGTGAAGCGAGCGCTCCGGGGAGGAGCGGGGACCCGGAGCGCTCGGCGTAACAATTGTACTTGCATTTGTGTTATATATTTTATCCCTTATCACATGTACAGTGCCCACAATAAAAATAAAGAATAATAATAGTAACAAAATAATATTTTATCATTATATAATGTTTTTGGTCCCCTTAGAAATGCAGTTATACTGTTACATATGAGTTCTACACAGAAGTTAATGACTGAAAATGAATGAGTGCATGAGACATTTTACAGTATAATGAAAACTGCAATTCACTTCTGTGTTGAATAAAGCATTTTGATGTTTGTTTGTCTCATTATAACAGCCAGAGAGATGTAGTCCCTGATATCTTTATTTTCTTCTTAAAGCCACAGTAGAAATAGGGTGACAAGTATTACGCAGCTTTTACATTGTATTGCCATGTTTACCGCAATTTTGTTATTTCAATGAAAAAAGAACATTACCCTGAGCACAAAGCACAATATAAGATAAATAGTTAGAGCAAAATAGCAGGATGAAAAGCAGAAAAGGCAAATTCTTGCTAACTTGAAGTCATCGGTCACTGGCTTTTTGCTTTTCATTGCACTGCAAATTACTGTAATAATTTTCTGTATTAAGATCAATAGGCTGTATTGAATGGTGTAGATTTGCAATCTGTTTATGTCAGTCTGAATTATGCCTCTTTTTGACCTCTTATAGCTATCTTTATGCCAGGGTTTCAGACTGCTGAGGCTAAGATCACTTATTGCGTTACATATTTTATTATACGCAGTATGTAAGCAAGTTCACATTATGATATATGGAAGGACACAGTGCACTGTTGTGCATGTCATTTAGCATTGTTTCACTGACTGAGAACACAGGCTATTGAAGAATAAATAATCAAGACTCAATTCATCTTAAAAGGCAACACAATGAGTTCTTTGCTTTAAGATGTGGCTGACTTTTTCAATTTGGCCAGGCTGTTTTTGAGATTTCAGTCCACATTTGGTGCCTAGTGTCGGTGGATTCGGGAAGAGTCTACAAGCATGGCAGTTCCACCTGGTAGCGAAGAGGTACTGGTGCTAAGGTAAGATATTGGCTGGAATACAAAAGCCACTGGTGTTTAGCTGCACACTTTGATATCACAATGGACTTTTCCAGCTCCTCCCGGAGGAGAGTCAAATTTATATTTATGTTACTTTTTATGATTTGCTGTGGTTTCCCTAATAATTGTGTAACATTGTTTGCCGGGCACCATTTTTTTTTAAACAGTGGTTCACGTGTGTAGTTTCACAGGTCAGAGTTGTTTCATTTATCTTGGAGAGTGATGCCAATGACACAGCTGTGGTTTAAAATAGTGCCTGTGTTGACCTACATACCCATTGACATCAGGCTGTCACCTTAGTGGGGGTATTTATTTTTTTGAAGTTGAATGTAACATGCTTAAGCCTTTAGACTGGTTGTTGGTTTGTCAGTAAGGTACTTTTCATGGCCAACAGCAGTCTTCCCAAATTCAGTTGTATTTGTCCTTCTTGGTGGTATGGCTTCCTCTTCGATGCCTGTACACTTTTTACTAGAACATTAAGATGCTTCTGACACATACAGATGTAACCTTCCTTGAATGACATTGTCAAAATGTATCAGGATACCATTTTAAAGGGATACTCCAGTAGTAAACAAATGTTTTTAAATGAACTGGTGCCAGAAAATGAAACAATTTGTAAATGATTTCTTAAGCTTATTTATCAGCTACTGTATGCGCTAGAGGAAGTTGTGTAGTTCTTTCCAGTGTGACCTCAGTGGTCTCTGCTGACACCTCTGTCCGTGTTAGGAACTGTCCAGGGCAAGAGAGGTTTGCTATGGGGATTTGCTCCTACTCTGCATAGTTCCTGACATGGACAGAGGTGTCAGCAGAGAGCACTGTGGTCAGACTGGAAAGAACTTCACAACATTCTTTGTAGTATACAGCAGCAGATAAGTACTGGAAGGGGTAAGATTTTTAAATAGAAGAAGTTTACAAATCTGTTTAACTTTCTGCCACCAGTTGATTTAAAAACATTTGTTTTCCATCAGAGTACCCATGTAATACATTATTGCACCATCCAGTAAGAACAGTAACATTGGAGCCTATGGGTTAGAGATGGCCAATGGATGTCATGTATATGGATGTCATGTATGACAGACAGCTATCCAGTAAAAACTAAAAGTATATATTGACACAAACATTTGTTATGGGGGCCTTTGGACAATGGATTGCACATGATATGATGGTAGAACTTTTGCAATGCCGCAAATAATGTTGTAATAATAGGAATATATTAAAAGAATAGATAGTGAGGCTGGAATAAGCTGCTTTCAACCACCTCCGGTTGCACTTATCTCTCAAAAAAAATAAATTATAATAATTAGGCATGGTAAAACCGTACATGCATATGGCTCTTGACAGTGCCTTGTATTATTTGATAGTTATCACATATTTTTTACGAATGATCTGCATCCTGCATTCACTAAACCTGTCACAGCTGGATATACGATACTGATAATCCTCACTAAGCCTGACCTTCTTAATGTTGCATAAACTAGGATTGTTTTACAGTATGTGTCATTTTTTTGGCAAATCCATTTTAACATACTTAATGGAACTATCCACATACAAAATATTTGCTGTTGAACTGTCTGCTCTGAAGCCTTCAATTGAAGTTCAGGTATGACCATGATAAAGGAACCTACAATGCATATTTTTCCAGAGATATTTTTGTTAAAGTGTTAGCAAATAAAAGCTCAGGTGGATCCTCATACAATTGTAAATCAATAAACATCACCTGAGATTATTCTGTGCTGCAGTGGCTATAGAATTCTACATTTAAACATGCTGGAAAGAAAGAAAAAAAATATATAACTTTTATTACACTGAAGTACTGTACAAGGACACTGTAGACAATTTCCATTATATAATACATAAAATCTTCATGTAGTAGTGCAGCATCACAACATAAAAATGAATATATATATATATATATATTATATATATATATATATATATATATATATATATATATATATATATATATATATATACAGTACAGACCAAAAGTTTGGACACACCTTCTCATTTGAAGTTTTCTTTATTTTCATGACTATGACAATTGGAGATTTACATTGAAGGCATTAAAACTATGAATTAACACATGTGGAATTATAGACATAACAAAAAAGTGTGAAACAACTGAAAATATGTCATATTCTAGGTTCTTCAAAGTAGCCACCTTTTGCTTTGATTACTGCTTTGCACACTCTTGGCATTCTCTTGTTGAGCTTCAAGAGGTAGTCACCTGAAATGGTTTTCACTTCACAGGTGTGCTGGTGTGGAGGAGGAGGTGTGATGGTGTGGGGGGGCTTTGCTGGCGACACTGTTGGGGATTTATAAAAAATTGAAGGCATACTGAACCAGCATGGCTACAACAGTATCCTGCAGTGGCATGCTTTTCCATCCGGTTTGCGTTTAGTTGGACCATCATTTATTTTTCAACAGGACCCCAAACACACCTCCAGGCTGTGTAAGGGCTATTTGACCAAGTGATGGGGTGCTGCGCCAGATGACCTGGCCTCCACAATCACCGGACCTGAACCCAATCAAGATGGTTTGGGGGGGGAGCTGGACCTGCAGAGTGAAGGCAAAAAGGGCCAACAAGTGCTAAGCATCTCTGGGAACTCCTTCAAGACTGTTGGAAGACCATTTCAGGTGACTACCTCTTGAAGCTCGTCAAGAGAATGCCAGGAGTGTGCAAAGCAGTAATCAAAGCAAAAGGTGGCTAGAACCTAGAATATGACACATTTTCACACTTTTTTGTTATGTATATAATTCCACATGTGTTAATTCATGGTTTTGATGCCTTCAGTGTGAAACTACAATTTTCATAGTCATGAAAATAAAGAAAACTCTGAATGAGAAGGTGTGTCCAAACTTTTGGTATGTACTGTATATATATATATATATATATATATATATATATATATATATATATATATACAAATAGTACATTGTAGACTAGGAAGTGTATATATATATATATATATATATATATATATATATAGTACAATAGTACATTGTAGGCTAGTAAATAGTGGAATGAATCATGTGCTGGTGGAATACAGCAGTAAACTAGAGCAACTCCAACCTCATAACTGGTCACAATTTTGTCAATTGAACCAAATCCCATGTTGAAGATGATTTTTCAGCAGGATTTTAGGATATAAAGTAAGAGCATGGCTGTATAGGGGTTTTAAGGAAAGACATATTAAATTCAGCTTTGCAAGGAGAACTTTGTGTGTCTTTATTTCAGTGCTACATAAAATACCATACCAGTAGTGATACAGGCTTTCCAATCCAACATGTTTCCTTTTTAGTCATAGAACGCTCTTAGTCATACTGAAGTACCTTGTTGTGATCTGTGGGCTGGACTTATATGGGGAAGGAAATTAAAGGGGTACTCCGCCCCTATACATCTTATCCCCTATCCAAAGGATGTCTGATTGCAGGGGTCCCGCCGCTGGGGACCACCACGTTCTCCCTGCTGCACCCAGCCTTCATTTAGAGCGTCTGGTGCAGTGACGGAGGCTAGTGACATCACGGCCACGCCACGCTCGTGACGTCACAGCCACCTAACCTCAATGCAATTCTATGGCATGAAGCAAAGTCATCCGGCATGAAGCGAAGCTCGCTCTGTGCACCGGATGTCTGGGGTGCAACAGCAGGACCACCGCAATCAGATATCTTATCCCCTATCCTTTGGATAGGAAATAAGATGTATAGGCGTGGAGTAGCCCTTTAACCCCAAATCAGGCGAACCTGTAGAGTATAGATCACAATGGCCCAGTACACTCGTTCCTTGATACTACATAGCTTGTTGGCCTGATCTTATTCTGTGCTCAACAGATGTATGTCGTATAAGAGTGAGATGGTCTTTTCAGGAACAGGGACTCTGCATTTGACAGAGAGAAAGATACTGCTGTTACCAGAACACTCAAGCCATTTCTGAAGTGAACCACAATTGTTTTTTGCTAATCTGTAGATGTGTATAGAGAACACTGGTAATGGTCATGGTCATGCAAGTCTTGTGACCTAGGAAACCAGCACGTGTATAACATCAAATTATTTTCCTAAATTGCATTAACTAAATCTAGTTTGTCCACGTACAATAAAATTACTTGAATATGAATTTTCCTCAATGAATGTATAGATAAGCTGTTTATACATCTTGAGCAACCAACCAGATTGCTTTATTTATTAAAAATTAAAAAAGGCCCCTAAAAAATAAGAGAATCAATCTGATTGGCAGCTATGGGCAACTGGTCAGCCTTTCCTCTGGGCAGATTTTAATAAATATCCCTATTAGTTTTTAAGTTTAAAGGGGTACTCACATGCCTGTCTTTCTGTGGCTTCTGCTAGTGCTCATTATGTCTGTTTATGTTTTTTTTTTTTTTTTACTTTGCTTTAGTATTTTTTACTTACTGTTAGATGCAGGCGGAAGTCTGGTAGTTTCTGGTTTGTCCTCGGTATCTCAACCACACTTTTCTTCCCGTTCGGCATCCATGTCTTGGTTGTGATGTCTGTATTTCACAGGTGGCTCTGCCGTGTTCTGTCCTCGTTCGGGCATTCCTGAAGCCACCCCTCTCATTATTATTTTAATTTTATAGGGAGTCTCTTCCTCCCTCTGTTTTTTTTTTGTTTTTTTGTTTACCCTGCTGCAATTATCTGACATCTGGTGCACATGCACATTTGCACACCACTGTGTCTGTTACCCGGACTGTAAGCAAGAACGGGCAAAGGAGGAAATAATTTAGCGCAGGTCATGTGATGCAAGTGATGGGATGCAAGTGACGTGAGGCAATCACATGACCCGAAAAAAGCCACATGTCTAGTCAGCAGACAAGAAATAACCAATGGAGCAAAGGGGCGTTATTCAACAGAAAGAAGAAAAAAAAGGGGTGTAATGATAAAATTAGAAGGGCGAGTCAAGGGCGGGGAAAGAAACAAAGTGGGATTGGAAATAAAAAAAAGAAAAAGAAAAAGAAGCCGCAAAGACAGGCTGGGAAATGTAGTTTCACGCAAAAACGGAACAGGAAGAAGAACCGACAAACACACACACAGGAATGCCAAGAAAACAGACTAAAAAAAGAGCAAGAAAAAAATGCCAAAAACAAGGTAAAAACTATGACAAACAAGAAAACAACACATAATATGGCACACAAATAAAAAAAAGGAAAGGAGTACCCCTTTAATAGGGTCAGTTCTTGAAGAAATATTTTTCAAACACCTCTATAGCAATTCTCTTTTCAAATCATTGCAAGAAAAATATGATATACTGACAGGTCTTTTTACTTTGATCCACTGTAAAGCATCTGATTCATCCCAGCAACCAATGAAGTATTTTGAACAATGACAAACTATAAAATAAAAATACATAATGGGATTAGAGCATCTCTTTCTGACACAGTATTCAAATATTAAAAACTCCTTGGCAGGGCCGGCAATAAACATAACCTTAGGTAGTGAATAATTCATTATCACAACTGTTAAGCTCCATAGAAAAATTGTATTGTTTTATGATTATTAACCTGAGTTGAGACTGTGCTTGTTAGATCTTTTGTGTTTAGATTTTTATAAATATTCTATTTTGCAAATCAACTTATATTTTCAATGTTCTCCCCTATATTAGCCTTTGCAATTAAAGTGGACCTGTCGCAATAAACAATCAACCTGATCTTTCAGCACCATGTTAAAGAGCAGGAGAAGCTAAGCAAATCTGTTCATAGGGTATAATTTACAAGTAAACAAATAATTGTTTGCTCAAAAATTATAATTTTTTTTGGGCTAAAACCTACATAATAACATTGATAAACCCCCCATACCTCCACCCATAGTGTTGTTGGAAAAGATCAAGTATCACTTGGACAGATTATAAATCTCTGCTTATTCTGAGCTTAGAAGTCCAGTGGGTTGTCCTAATATTTGACTGACAGCTATCTTCGCATGCATGCTCTAACAGGGTAGTATGTCAGTCATGGATTCACACCCCCCACTGCATATATTTTGTAAATTTTCTGCATAAAAGCTGTTTTTTTTAATGGCTGGAAATAATAGGCATGACATTTTTTTTTTTTTTTTTTTAGCAAAATAATCTGCAATAAACAATATGTATATTTATTTTTACAGTCATAAAGTTAATGTGTACAGAACAGAACTAAGGAATGGTAAAAATGTGTTTTGCAAACATTTTACGGCTCAAAAATGCACATAAGAACCAATGCCTTCCTTTTGTGCAGGGGCCAATTTAAGTCATGTAAATATGGTCATGTGGTTGCATAACTGACTCATTGTAACATAACCTCGCTTTAACTTTTAATGCAAAAATTTGTCAAAAATAAAAAATATATTTTTACTCTATATGAACCAGAAAATAATTAAGTAAACAAAAAAGGGCTTTTCTTTGTCTGCAAATCTCATGTCTTTGCATGCTTTAACACTATATATGGATGTCTGAAAGGTATCATTGGATATGAGAGAATAGCGGCACAGCGGCACAATTACAGAGGCTGGAGGTGGCATTGGTATGAGGAGACCATATTGTGGCTGAATGAGACCACATGACGGTACAGTGACACAGACTGGAGGTGGCAGAAGCATGAGGAGACCATATAGTGGCTGAATGACACAGCCTGCAGTTGGCAGCAGCATGAGGAGACCATATAGTGACTGAATGACACAGCCTGGAGTTGGCGGCAGCATGAGGAGACCATATAGTGGCTGCATGACAGCCTGGAGTTGGTGGCAGCATGAGTAGACCATATAGTTGCAGAATGAGACAGCCTGGAGGTGGCAGCAGCATAAGGAAAAGATATGGTGGGAGAATGAGACAGCCTGGAACTGGCATCAGCATGAGGAGAAAATATGGTGGCAGTATGAGACAGCCTTGAGGTGGCATCAGCAGCATCAGGAGTCCGGAAAGTGACTCAGTGACATAGTGGGGTGGTGGGTGGCAATATCAGTACCCGGGGATGAAGGTGAGTGAAAAAAAAATAACTTTGCATCAGATGTGTTGCATCAGGTGGGTGGCAGGATCAGAATAGTAGCTGAGGCAGGTAAGTAGAAGAAAACAGTCTCTTTTGTAAAAGTGTTAGTGTGCACAAGTAGCACTTAACTTTTAATAATATTCTTGGGATAAAATATATGCACCCAAAAATGTTTTGAAATAAAAAAAAAGAAAAGGAGCATTGAAGTACTGATGTGATGCAAAGACCTCTAAAAGGTGGAAGGGAACAATGTATGGTTCATTGTAACCGGTGGGGGTAAAAACTTTCTCTGTTTGTCTAGTCGGTCCAACATATGAAGGGTGGAATTCCAATGTGTGGAAACGTCGCAAATCAGACTATGTTGGGGGATATTGCCTTGACGCTGCAGCTCAAGGAGCGTGTACAAGTGGCTGAAGTGCATGCAAAGTTTCCTTCGCATTGTTAGGATGTCTTGCAGATGGTGGGAAACACTTCAGGAACCACATGACAACCAAATTGAACAGGTGTGCCATGCAGGGCGCATGTCTCAGGCTTCCTTGTTGCAGCGCAGACAAGATGTTCTACCCGTTGTCGGTCACCATGGTTCCCATTTCCAGTTTTTGTGGAGTAAGCCATGACTCGATTTCTTGATGAATGACTTTTAGCAGTTCCTATCCTGTGTGACTCTGTTTGCCAAGGCAAACCATGTGAAGAACAGTGGGACACCGCCGCGGCCTGCACACATGGTATGCTGGAGGGGCACTGAGACTTGGAGGATGAGGAGGTGGAGTCTCATACTATCACAGGACCAATGGCCTTAGAGTGTGGAGGTGTAAGCGGTGTGACCTGTCCAAGTTACTTGTCAAGATTCGGCTGGCAGGAGGTGGATCCTCTGTGCCAGAGAGGGATTGGCGTGGACCGTGCTGGTGGACCGGTTCTAAGTTGCTACAGGTATTCACCAGAGCCCGCCGCAAAGCGGGATGGTCTTGCAGCGGCGGTAGCAACCAGGTCGTATCCACCAGCAACGGCTCAACCTCTCTGACTGCTGAAGATAGGCGCGGTACAAGGGAGTAGACAAGAGCAAGGTCGGACGTAGCAGAAGGTCAGGGCAGGCAGCAAGGATCGTAGTCAGGGGCAACGGCAGGAGGTCTGGAACACAGGCTAGGAACACACAAGGGAACACTTTCACTGGCACAATGGCAACAAGATCCGGCGAGGGAGTGCAGGGGAAGTGAGGTATAAGTAGGGAGTGCACAGGTGAGTATACTGATTAGGCCTGCTGCGCCAATCAGTGGCGCAGCGGCCCTTTAAATGGCAGAGACCCGGCGCGCGCGCGCCCTAAAGAGTGGGGCCGCGCGCGCCGGGACAACACAGACGGGGAATGGGTCAGGTACGGGAGCCGAGATGCGCATCGCGAGCGGGCGCGTCCCGCATCGCGAATCGCATCCCGGCTGGGAGTAATATCGCAGCGCACCCGGTCAGCAGGTCTGACCGGGGCGCTGCGAATGAGAGAACGCTGCGAGCGCTCCGGGGAGGAGCGGGGACCCGGAGCGCTCGGCGTAACAGTACCCCCCCCTTGGGTCTCCCCCTCTTTTTGGAGCCTGAGAACCTGAGGACAAGACTTTTGTCCAGGATGTTGTCCTCAGGTTCCCAGGATCTCTCCTCAGGGCCGCAATTCTCCCAGTCGACCAAGAAGAATTTTTTACCTCTGACCGTCTTGGATGCTAGAATCTCCTTCACAGAAAAGACGTCAGAAGATCCGGAAACTGGAGTGGGAGAAACAACTTTGGGAGAGAAGCGGTTAAGGATGAATGGTTTAAGGAGAGAGACATGGAAGGCATTGGGAATACGGAGAGAAGGAGGAAGAAGGAGTTTGTAAGAGACAGGGTTGATCTGGCACTTGATTTTGAAAGGACCAAGATAGCGTGGTCCCAGTTTATAACTGGGGACACGAAAGCGGACATAATTAGCGGAGAGCCATACCTTGTCTCCGGGAGCAAAAATGGGGGGAGTTCTTCTTTTTTTATCAGCAAATCTTTTCATCCGGGATGAAGCCTGTAAAAGAGAATTTTGGGTCTCTTTCCATATGGTGGAAAGATCACGAGTCACTTCATCCACAGCGGGCAAACCAGAGGGCAAGGGAGTAGGAAGGGGAGGAAGAGGGTGACGGCCGTACACCACGAAAAATGGGGATTTAGCAGAAGATTCGGAGACTCTGAAGTTGTATGAGAATTCGGCCCATGGTAGAAGATCTGCCCAGTCATCCTGGCGGGAGGAAGCAAAATGCCGTAAATAGTCACCCAGGACCTGATTAACTCTTTCTACTTGCCCATTGGATTGGGGATGATAAGAAGAAGAGAAGTTTAATTTGATCTTGAGCTGTTTACAGAGGGCCCTCCAGAATTTAGACACGAACTGGACGCCTCTATCTGAGACGATATGCGTGGGCAAACCGTGAAGGCGAAAAATGTGTACAAAAAATTGCTTTGCCAACTGAGGCGCTGAAGGAAGACCAGGAAGAGGAATAAAATGTGCCATCTTGGAAAATCGATCAACGACCACCCAAACAACTGTGTTGCCACGGGATGAGGGCAAGTCCGTAATAAAGTCCATACCACTCTGTGACCAAGGCTGTTCAGGAACAGGCAGAGGATGAAGGAGACCAGCAGGCTTCTGGCGAGGAGTCTTATCCCGGGCACAGACAGTACAGGCCCGCACGAAATCAATAACATCAGTTTCCAGAGTCGGCCACCAATAAAATCGAGAGATGAGTTGCAAGGATTTTTTGATGCCCACATGGCCTGCGAGGTGGGAGGAGTGTCCCCATTTGAGAATCCCGAGACGCTGGCGTGGAGAAACGAAGGTCTTCCCTGGAGGAGTTTGCCTGATGGAAGCTGGAGAAGTGGAGATCAGACAGTCCGGAGGAATGATGTGTTGCGGAGAGACCTCTATTTCAGAGGCATCAGAAGAACGAGAGAGGGCATCGGCCCTAATGTTCTTGTCAGCAGGGCGAAAATGGATTTCAAAGTTAAAACGGGCAAAGAACAACGACCACCTAGCCTGGCGAGGGTTCAGTCGTTGGGCAGACTGGAGATAGGAGAGATTCTTGTGATCAGTGTATATGATAACTGGAAATTTTGATCCCTCCAGCAGGTGCCTCCATTCCTCAAGCACCAATTTAATGGCCAGTAGTTCTCGATCCCCGATGGAATAGTTTCTCTCCGCCGGGGAGAAGGTCCTAGAAAAAATACCACAAGTCACAGCATGCCCGGAAGAATTTTTTTGTAGAAGGACAGCTCCAGCTCCCACTGAGGAGGCATCTACCTCCAATAGGAAGGGTTTAGATGGGTCAGGTCTGGAGAGCACGGGAGCGGAAGAAAAGGCAGACTTGAGATGTTTAAATGCGTCTTCCGCTTGGGGGGACCAGGACTTGGGATTGGCATTTTTCTTGGTTAAAGCCACGATAGGAGCCACAATAGTGGAAAAGTGTGGAATAAACTGTCTGTAATAATTGCCAAACCCCAAAAAACGTTGGATAGCATGGAGTCCGGAGGGGCGTGGTAAATCTAAGACGGCAGAGAGTTTATCTGGGTCCATTTGTAGTCCCTGGCCAGAGACCAAGTATCCTAGGAAAGGAAGAGATTGACATTCAAAGAGACATTTCTCCATTTTGGCATAAAGTTGATTGTCACGAAGTCTCTGAAGAACCATGCGGACATGCTGGCGGTGTTCTTCTAAGTTGGCAGAAAAAATCAGAATATCGTCCAGATAAACCACAACACAGGAATATAGGAGATCACGAAAAATTTCATTAACAAAGTCTTTGAAGACGGCAGGGGCGTTGCATAGGCCAAAGGGCATGACCAGATACTCAAAGTGTCCATCTCTGGTGTTAAATGCGGTCTTCCATTCGTCCCCCTCCCTGATGCGGATGAGATTATAAGCACCTCTTAAGTCCAGTTTGGTAAAGATGTGGGCACCTTGTAAGCGATCAAAGAGTTCCGAGATAAGAGGTAAGGGGTAGCGGTTTTTTACCGTGATTTTATTAAGTCCGCGGTAATCAATACAAGGACGTAGGGAGCCATCTTTTTTGGACACAAAAAAAAATCCAGCTCCGGCAGGAGAGGAGGACTTGCGGATAAACCCCTTTTTTAAATTCTCCTGGATGTACTCCGACATGGCAAGAGTCTCTGGAGCAGACAGAGGATAGATTCTGCCCCGGGGTGGGGTAGTACCCGGGAGGAGGTCAATAGGACAGTCATAAGGCCTGTGAGGAGGCAAAGTCTCAGCTTGCTTTTTGCAAAAAACGTCAGAATAGTCCATATAAGCCTTAGGAAGACCGGATACAGGGGGAACCACAGGGTCACGGCAAGGAGTACTGGGAACCGATTTAAGACAGTCCTTGTGACAAGAAGTACCCCAGTTCTTGATTTCTCCTGTGGACCAATCAAGGGTTGGGGAATGGCGTTGAAGCCACGGTAATCCAAGAAGAATTTCAGAAGTGCAGTTGGAGAGGACCAAAAATTCAATTTTTTCATGATGAGGTCTGATGCACATTAGGAGAGGTTCCGTGCGGTAACGCACGGTACAGTCCAATCTTTCATTGTTAACAGAATTGATGTAGAGGGGTCTGGCGAGACTGGTCACCGGGATGTTGAACCTGTTGATGAGAGAGGCCAAAATAAAATTTCCTGCAGATCCGGAATCCAAGAAGGCCGTAGCAGAGAAGGAGAAGGTAGAGGAAGATATCCGCACAGGCACAGTAAGGCGTGGAGAAGCAGAGTAGACATCAAGAACTGTTTCATCTTTGTGCGGAGTCAGCATACGTCTTTCCAGGCGGGGAGGACGGATAGGACAATCTTTCAAGAAGTGTTCGGTACCGGCACAGTACAGGCATAGGTTCTCCATGCGGCGTCGTGTCCTCTCTTGAGGTGTCAAGCGAGACCGGTCAACTTGCATAGCCTCCACGGCGGGAGGCACAGGAACGGATTGCAGAGGACCAGAGGAGAGAGGAGCCGGGGAGAGAAACCGCCTCGTGCGAACAAAGTCCATATCCTGGCGGAGCTCCTGACGCCTTTCGGAAAAACGCAAGTCAATGCGGGTGGCAAGATGAATAAGTTCATGCAGGTTAGCAGGAATTTCTCGTGCGGCCAGCACATCTTTAATGTTGCTGGATAGGCCTTTTTTAAAGGTCGCGCAGAGGGCCTCATTATTCCAGGATAATTCGGAGGCAAGAGTACGGAATTGGATGGCGTACTCGCCAACAGAAGAATTACCCTGGACCAGGTTCAGCAGGGCAGTCTCAGCAGAAGAGGCTCGGGCAGGTTCCTCAAAGACACTTCGGATCTCCGTGAAGAAGGAGTGTACAGAGGCAGTGACAGGGTCATTGCGGTCCCAGAGCGGTGTGGCCCATGACAGAGCTTTCCCAGACAGAATGCTGACTACGAAAGCCACCTTAGACCTTTCAGTTGGAAACTGGTCCGACATCATCTCCAAGTGCAGGGAACATTGCGAAAGAAAGCCACGGCAAAACTTAGAGTCCCCATCAAATTTATCCGGCAAGGATAATCGTAAGCCGGAAGCGGCCACTCGCTGCGGAGGAGGTGCAGGAGCTGGCGGAGGAGATTGTTGCTGGAGCTGTGGTAATAGCTGCTGTAGCATCACGGTCAGTTGAGACAGCTGGTGGCCTTGTTGCGCTATCTGTTGCGACTGCTGGGCGACCACCGTGGTGAGGTCGGCGACAACTGGCAGTGGGACTTCAGCGGGATCCATGGCCGGATCTACTGTCACGATTCGGCTGGCAGGAGGTGGATCCTCTGTGCCAGAGAGGGATTGGCGTGGACCGTGCTGGTGGACCGGTTCTAAGTTGCTACAGGTATTCACCAGAGCCCGCCGCAAAGCGGGATGGTCTTGCAGCGGCGGTAGCAACCAGGTCGTATCCACCAGCAACGGCTCAACCTCTCTGACTGCTGAAGATAGGCGCGGTACAAGGGAGTAGACAAGAGCAAGGTCGGACGTAGCAGAAGGTCAGGGCACGCAGCAAGGATCGTAGTCAGGGGCAACGGCAGGAGGTCTGGAACACAGGCTAGGAACACACAAGGGAACGCTTTCACTGGCACAATGGCAACAAGATCCGGCGAGGGAGTGCAGGGGAAGTGAGGTATAAGTAGGGAGTGAACAGGTGAGAATACTGATTAGGCCTGCTGCGCCAATCAGTGGCGCAGCAGCCCTTTAAATGGCAGAGACCCGGCGCGCGCACGCCCTAAGGAGCGGGGCCGCGCGCGCCGGGACAACACAGACGGGGAACGGGTCAGGTACGGGAGCCGAGATGCGCATCGCGAGCGGGCGCGTCCCGCATCGCGAATCGCATCCCGGCTGGGAGTAATATCGCAGCGCACCCGGTCAGCAGGTCTGACCGGGGCGCTGCGAATGAGAGAACGCTGCGAGCGCTCCGGGGAGGAGCGGGGACCCGGAGCGCTCGGCGTAACATTACTGTTGTGGCTGTGCGGGAACCACATTTACCCAGTGGGCCAAACAGGACATGTATTGTCCCTGACAGTAGTTACAGCTCCACACGTCGGCGCTGCATTGCACTTTGGTACACACCGGCAGGCTAAAGGACTGGCCCACCTTCTGTTCCACAAAATTGTGCAGGGCTGGTACTGCCTTCTTTGCAAAGAAATGACAGCTTGCGACTCTCCACCTCGGCTCAGCACAAGCCATTATTTTTCTGAAAGGTGCAGAGTTAACTACTTGAAAAGGGAAAGACTGCAGCACCAGCAACTTGGACAGAAGCACATTCAGCTTCTGTGCCGTTGGATGAGTGGACACATATTGTTGTCCCTAGGATGTCCCTTTGACCACCACATCGGAGCCACGTTTCTCCCAGGCGACGTTTCTCTTTATGGTGACGCTGCATATGTTGACGCAGCGCCGTGGTGCCAACATTGGGACCCTGACCACGCTTCACCTTGTGCTGACACATCTTGCATGTGGCCAGGTTAATCTTCTCTGGATTCTTGATGAAAAACCGCCACACCGCAAAGTAGCTTATTTTTCCACCAATAGTCCACACTGATTGACTGCTACTGCCGCCCACTCCAGGAACCCCTGTTCCACTACCTCCCGGGAAGGTAGGCTTCCGCGAAGCAGGTGGTCTACCCCGGGCACGTTTGGCTCCAGACTTTCCACTCCTGCCATCATGCTGACTGCCAACCATACTATTACCTTGCTGGCTCAGCTGCTGCCTCACGGGCAACCTGCAACCCTCTTCTTCTGATGATGATGAAGCCCCTTCTGCACCCTGCCCCCAAGTGTGATCCACTTCATCATCATCGAGTTGTGTCTGCACGTCACTGATGTCCTCCTCAGGTTCCTCAACAGTGTCTGCTTCAGGAGCCTGAATGCTTGCAACACCACCTCCTATGCCACTCTCCTCATCACTATTTGCCCGCCTAGCGGAGGAAGCGGTGGATGTCTCCTCCACTATTTGGCTGGGCATTAGCTGCTGACTTTTATCTAGCAGATCGTCCTCACTAAATAGTAGAGCTGAACCCACAGCATAAGATACTTCTGTGGGGAAGGGAACAGCATAGGACAGAGGCAATAGGAGGCCAGGGACTGCTTCCGGGCCATGTCTGAGGAACCCACCGACTATTGATTAGGGGTTTCAGATGTCACTTGTAATGAAGTAAATGACCATGTTAACAAATCTATGATGGCAGATGGGTTGCTGGTAGAGACACTACCACTAGCTGCTTCAAGGAGCTCCGGCCTCTCGCTGTGACTCCTGCTGCCACTCGTCCCTAGTCTGCTGCGACCTCTGTCTGGTGAATTTATACCTCTGTGCACATCCTGGCACTTTTCTGCCTGATACACTTATGTGTGTATATATGAGGTGAGTACAATATGCTCCACTATGCTTAAAACAGTATTTGTCTACAACACCAGTAAGTGTGCACTTTTGGCTTGCCTTTCACACGTTCCTAAACAGTGTCAATACAGCCGCCCTGCCACAGATGCCGTGATCGTGGATGTCAGCCATTATCGGCGGGTCTTTGGCTGCTATCAGCAGGCGGGACCTGCCGCACATGACCCAAGCATCGCTCTGATGTACAGGACGCAACTGTACATCCTGGTGCGCGAAGTGCCGCTGCAACAGGACGTACATTTACATCCTTTACTAATGCCTTGACTAATGCCAGAACTCTGACCAATAAAACTGACGAACTGAAGTGGTTAATGTCTGTGGAGAATTATGATATAGTGGGTATAACAGAGACTTGGTTGGATGATAGCTGTGACTGGACGGTCAACATACAGGGTTATAGTCTATTCAGGAAGGATCGGTGAAATACAGGTGGAAGGAAATGCCAGGTGAAATACAGCAAGAAAAGGTAAACTCCCCAGTACAGGTCACCTGTCTAACCCAGGAAGAAGTACAGTGCCGCCTACAAAAAATCTAAATAGACAAATCACCAGGCCCAGATGGCATTCACCTCCATGTTGTAAAGGAATTAAGTAATGTAATAGACAGACCCCTATTTTTAATATTCAGGAGCTCTGTAGTAACAGGGACTGTTCTCCAGGACTGGCGCATGGCAAATGTGGTGCCAATATTTAAAAAGGGATCAAAAGGTGACCCAGGGAATTATAGATCTGTTAGTTTAACCTCTGTTGTATGTAAATTGTTTGAGGGTTTTCTAAGAGATCCTATTTTGGAGTATCTTGATAAAAATAAATGTATGACTCCATATCAGCATGGCTTTATGAGGGATCGGGTCTGTCAAACTAACCTGATCAGCTTTTATGAGGAGGTGAGCTCCAGACTGGATCAGGGGGAATTGCTGGATATTGTATATCTGGATTTTTCCAAAGCATTTGATACAGTGCTACATAAAAGATTGGTACATAAAATGAGAAGGATTAGGCTGGGGGAGAATGTGTGTAAGTGGGTAAGTAACTGGCTCAGTGATAGGAAACAGAGGGTGGTTATTAATGGTACTTATTCTGATTGGGTGACTGTTACTAGTGGGGTACCACATGGGTCAGTCTTGGGTCCTGTACTATTTAATATATTTATTAATGACCTTGTAAAGGGGTTGTATTGTAAAGTAGCAATCTTTGCAGATGATACTAAACTCTGTAAAGTGGTCAACACAATAGAGGACAGTGCACTGTTACAAATGGATCTGGATAGGTTTGAGGTTTGGGCTGGGAAGTAGTAGATGAGGTTGAACACTGATAAATGTAAGGTAATGCACATGAGGATAAAAAATCCAGGCTGGGGTTATGTATTAAATGGGGGAACACTTGGGACGACTGACATGGGAAAGGACTTAGGAGTCTTAGTTAACAGTGAATTTAGCTGTAGTTACCAGTGTCGGGCAGCTGCTGCCAAAGCAAATAAAATCATGGGGTGCATTAATAGGGGCATAGATGCCCACGACAAGGAAATAATTCTACCACTGCACAAATCACTAGTCAGACCACACATAGAATACTGTGTACAGTACTGGGCACCAGTGTACAAGAAAGATATAGTGGAGCTGAAGAGGGTTCAAAGACGGGCAATCAGGGTGATACAGGGATTGGGAGGACTACAGTACCCAGAAAGAAGATTATCAGAATTGGGAATATGTAGTTTAGAAAAAAGAAGGCTTATGTGCGACCTAATAACTATGTATAAATATATCAGGGGACCGTACAGAGATCTCTACCATGATCTATTTATACCCAGGACTGTATCTATAACAGGGGGGGGGGGGGGGGCATCCTCTATGTATTGAGGAAAGAAGGTTTCTATACCAGCACAGGGGGTTCTTTACTGTAAGAGCAGTGAGATAATGGAACTCTCTGCCAGAAGAGGTGGTCAT
This sequence comes from Hyla sarda, assembly GCF_029499605.1. Classification (NCBI taxonomy): domain Eukaryota; kingdom Metazoa; phylum Chordata; class Amphibia; order Anura; family Hylidae; genus Hyla; species Hyla sarda. The sequence goes on from NC_079192.1 coordinate 116,223,253, forward strand.
GGTGAATTCTGTAAAATAGTTCAAAAGGGGTCTGGATGCATTTTTGGAGAGTAATAACATTGCTGGTTATGTATACTAGATTTATAGGGACAGATCGTTGATCCAGGGATTTATTCTGACCGCCATATTTGGAGTCGGGAAGGAATCTTTACCTCTAGTGTGAGGTTTTTTTGCCTTCCTCTGGATCAACTCAGTAGGGACTGATTAGGAATATAGGTTGAACTTGATGGACTTTGGTCTTTTTTCAAGCTTATGAACTATGTTACTATGTTAAGGGATTAAAGAGTATGGGCTGCCAAAAAAAAAAAAAAAACATAGGGCCACTTCATTCATCTTCCGTATCAAAAATGACAACTGCAAAACCAAATGTATAAATTTTGCACATTTCATTGTAATTAAATGTATATTATGATCTGTGGTTCCGTTGCGGAAAATGAGTCTACACGATGTCAGTCAAACTTCAGTTTAAGTCAATCAGACATTCATTTGAGTTTTTATTTTTTTTGTCCTAATTGCTTTCTTGTATCGCAAAAGTTTTTTGCATGTGGTGTTTTCTCTATGAAAATTTGTTCTCTCTTCTGTTGGACAGGATTCATTAAAGTATACTAAGCTTTGCTACACTTTGACTAAGCTAAGCAAAGGCTTAGCGTTCTTTAATGAATCCAGGCCACTGCTGGTAATTATGTTCACTCTGTCAACGTCAAGGTTCAGTTAACAACCAGGGTTTTCAATTAAGCATCTTTACAGCAAGCGAAGGCACTGCAAACTACTACAGGTTTTAGGAAACAAACACACTTGGTCATCCTCTTAACTGCGAGATATACTGTGCATTTGTAAACCTAATTTAAGGTTGATTGAAAACTTCCCAGAACTGAAATTAGCTTTTTTAGCACAAGAAATAGGCGCATCATAATGTAAAATAACATAAATAAATAATGTAAATAAAGAAAAGCATTACATTTTCTTTATTTACTTTTACAAAGCTATACTATCACTTTTTAATATGTGTTTAAATCCATTGCCAAACTTTAGTAAATGGCAAAGCATAGCATAAAGCTGTGACTGCCAACACCTGATAAAAAGCCAATGGTGTGTGTCACTTGGTTTAAAAGGCTCCAGATGCTATATGCAGTTTGTATTTCCAAGTGCATGGGTATAAAAAAAATGCATTTAGATATCATAATGGATTATGGATCTTATTTTTCAACAAAAGGTTTAATAACCTAGTCTGATATTAAGTCTGGTGCCAGTACAATTCAAAACAAGACAGATGGCAGGGCTCACTTAACACTTAACTTGGGGAACAAATGGAACAGGAACAAATTTGCTTAAAGGGGTACTCCGCTGGGAAATAAACATTTTTAAATAAACTAGTGCCATAAAGTTAAACAGATTTGTAAATTACTTCTATTAAAAAATCTTAATCCTTCCAGTACTAATCAACTGCTTTATGCTCCACAGGAAGTAATTTTCTTTTTAAATATATTTTCAGTCTGACCACAGTGCTCTCTGCTGACAACTCTGTATATGTCAGGAACTGTCCAGAGCAAGAGCAAATCCCCATAGCAAACCTATCCTACTCTTGACAGTTCCTGACATGAACAGAGGTGTCAGCAGAGAGCACTGTGGCGAGACTGAAAAGAAATGATAAAAGAAAAGAACTTCCTGTGAAGCATACAGCAGCTGATAAATACTGGAAGGATTAAGGTTTTTTGATTAAATTGAAGTCATTTACAAATCTGTTTAACTTTATGGCACCAGTTGATGTAAAAAAGTTGTTGTCCACTGGAGCACCCCTTTAAATAAATTTCTTTGGGCTACCGAGCTACTGTATTCTCAGATTGACAGTTTCTATGCTGGTAAGGGCTAAGAGTGACATAAATAGGAAGGCCAAAGTAATATTTAAAAAAAAAAAATCCAGTAGTTGACCAGCAGATAGAATGGCAGTAATAACACTAATGTATTGGGTATCTCTTAAAAAATACCACAAACTTCATTTAAGAGATTATAATAAATAAATTAATTAATTAACGTTCTCCACGTACTGGACAATATTTTTTTAAGTATTACTTCAGACATGAGAGGAACCATGCACACCACGCTCAGGAGGGAGTGACTTGATTTGTATTTAACATAGGAAGTACCTGTAGCCCTGGGATCTGAATACATACATTAAAATTGGAGACAGCCTTAATGGATGTCTTTTGCTTGAAGAAACATTCCATGGCCAGGAGGCACACATATCTGGAAGTAAATCCCTCATCTGTAGTTAGGGTTACAATGACTCAGGGGAGGGTACAGATCTGCAGATACATTGATTATGAGAGACACTAAAATAATAGGCATAAAAAAGGTTTGGTAATAAATGTATATTTCTAGCATTATACCTAAGGATGAGCGAATTGAATCAGAAAAATCCGAATTGGTTACAAACTTCAGGAAAAAATTGATTAATAACGAATGTGAATATTGCCACAATTTGATTGCGCAAATTGCTTCATTAAACTTCATTTAGTGTGGTCCAGGCTCCAGGGCATCTAAAATGGAGCATCCACATGTAAAGGCCATGGGGCAAGGAATCCTGGGAAGGAGTGAACAAGGTTTGGGATTACCCTGAATCACATACAACATGCAGCCATCTTGCGGCCAGTCACATCAGCGTTTTATTACATAGAGAGAGGGACAGAGAGCAGTGTGTTGCACAGAAAAGCTTTTTTTTTTTTTACAGCAACCATTCACCTCAAGCCCAAATCCAGCCTAGAAGCTCAGATAGGGAAGGGAGTGAGATTGAGAGGGAGTGCAATTTTGGGTGTAGTACACAGCAACTGTGTGCTGCAGCACTGGTGTGTACAACAACTGAAAAGCTAATAGTAGCCAGCCAGTTAGGGTGAGCAGAGCACTAAAAGCATATTGTCCTCTATTAAGTGTAACCTGTGAGTACATCTAAGTGGTGTACCATTTTGTTCCTGTTAAAGTCTTAAGGGCCTAGATACTGTGAAAGGCCAGCCAAAAGTACATACCTGCTGGTGTTGTAGAAAAATACTGTTTTAAGTGTACTGGAGGGCATTGTCCTCCCCTCATACGTGCATACCACAAATGTATATCTAAGTGCTGTACTATTTTGTTCTTGTTAAAATCTTACGGGCCTAGATACTGTGAAATGCCAGACAAAAAGTACACACTTGCTGGTGATTTAGAAAAATACTGTTTTAAGCATACTGGAGTGCATTGTCCTCCCCTCATAAGTGCATACCACATGTGTACATCTAAATGGTGTACCATTGTGTTCCTGTTAAAGACTTAAGGGCCTTGATACTGTGAAAGGGCCAAATATGAAAATCCAGCCAAAAGTACACACCTGCTGGTGTTGTAGACAAATACTGTTTTAAGCATACTGGAGCACATTGTCCTCCCCTCATAAGTGCATACCACATGCGTACATCTAATTTTTGTACCATTTTGTTTCTGTTAAAGTCTTAAGCAGCCAGGGACCCGCCGGTAATGGCTTACATCCGTGGTCACGGCAGATGCGGCAGCGCGGCTTCATTTTATGCTGATCGGATCACCTGCAGCATGGCCGCAGGGATCAGTTCAGCTAACATGGGGGATGGAGGTCCCCTCACCTGCCTCCGCCATCTTCCCAGCTTCTTCTGCTCTGGTCTGAGTAGAGCAGAAGATCACTGATAACACTGATCAGTGCTATGCCCTATGCATAGCACTGAACAGTATTAGCAATCAACTATAAATAGTCCCCTATGGGGATGATTAAAGTGTAAAAAAAAATAAGTAAAAAAAAATTTAAAATCCCCTCCCCCCAAAAAAATTACATTTCCCTTTTTTCCCATCTTATCCACAAAAAGTGTAAAAAAAATAATAAACATATTTGGTATCACTGCATGTGTAAATGTCCAAACAATTAAAATATAATATTAAGGATCCTGTGCGGTGAACAGCGTGAATGAAAAAAAAAAAAAAAGAAAACAAATGTCCAAAATTGCTGCTTTTTTTCACATTTTATAAAAAAAAAATAATAATAAAAATGTTATATACACAAATGTGGTATCAATAAAAAGTACAGATCATGGTGCAAAAATGAGCCCTCATACTGCTGTTTATACGGAAAAATTAAAAAGTTATAGGTCGTCAAAATAGAGGGATTATAAATGTACTAATTTGGTTCAAAAGTTTGCAATTTTTTTTAACCACAACAATAATAGAAAAGTATGTAATCATGGGTATGATTTTAATTGTATTGATCCACAGAATTAAGAGCACATGTCCTTTTTACTGTAAATTGTAGGATGTGAAAACTAAACCTTCCAAAATGTGCTTTTCTTTTTAATTTCCCCATATAAATAATATTTTTTTTGTTGTGCCATACATTTAAGGGTAAAATGAGTGATGTCATTACAAAGGACAACTGGTCATGCAAAAAAAACAAACCCTCATATTAGTCTGTGGATGAAAATATAAAAGAGTTACAATTTTTGAAAGGCGTGGAGGAAAAAACTAAAATGCAAAAATAAAATTGGCCTGGTCCTTAAGGTCAAAATGGGCTTGGTCCTTAAGGGGTTAATCATCAGGATTAAAGCAACAGAATGTTAGAAATGACAGGGAATTTGAAAATGAATGTTTTTAAAAGATTCATGTTACCTCTGTTGACATACAAGTTAAATGTGGTAATTCTGAGGAACCTTGTGACTGATGATGAAAGATGATTTTTAAGATCATGTTCCTTGATTTGTATAATTGCACGAAGCTGTAAAGAGATGTTGTCAAACTGCATCAACCAGTAATACATTTAAACATACTCCCTTAAGATAAAAGTACCAGATATATCTTTTTGTTTTCACCTCAATGTTGTGGTTACATTAGGACACTGCGTTCATTATCTCTTTTCAATGTAGTTTCTAACAAGGTTTATGTATTTGTGCAGTTTTGTTTTCATTTTCTGACTTTCCTTGTGTGTGTGCGTATGAACATACCTGAATGAATGTCAAATTCCATTTCATCAACCAGTTTGAAAATAAATGTTATAACTCTGTATTTTACTAATACTGGTCAGAAATAATGTATCATAATAAATAAATATGTACACTCAGCTAGCAGGAAGCATGTTCTTCGATTGGTACTGCTGGCCAGCCTAAAATATCCAATTTGAGCTATGGGATAACTTAATTGAGATTACTTTTGGGTTCTACAAATATTCCATAAGACTTTATTGAACATAAGGGTTTATGCACCGTTCATGTTACATACCTGCATACTATACCTCCATATGTCTTTAAAGGGGTAGTCCACTGGAAAACATTTTTCTTTAAATCAACTGGTGCCAGAAAATTAAACAGATTTGTAAATTACTTCTATTGAAAATTCTTAATTCTTCCAGTACTGATCAGATGCTATTTCCTACACAGGAAGTTATTTTCTTCTTGGATTTCCTTTCTGTCTGACCACAGTGCTCTCTGCTGACACCTCTGTCCATGTCAGGAACTGTCCAGAGCAGGATAGGTTTGCTATGGGCATCTGCTCCTACTCTGGACAGCAGAAAGCACTGTGGTCAGACAGAAAGGAAATTCAAAAAGAAAAGAACTTTCTCTGTGGTATATAGTAGCTGATACCGTATATACTCGAGTATAAGCTGATTTTTCATGCTGAAAACTCCCCCCTCGGCTTATACTCGAGTGAACAAAGAAAAGTTTTTTTTGGCTTAGCTGTGAGGGGATGGTCCGGGCCGTCCATCTCCGCCTGTCAATCCCTTCTCAGTGGTCTTCAACCTGCAGACCTCCAGATGTTTCAAAACTACAACTGAAGGTCCGCAGGTTGAAGACCACTGAGAAGGGATTGACAGGCGGTGAGGATGAAGGGGGGGGAACGATGACGGGGGGTGTTAATGATAACAGAGGGGGGGGGGGGATGATGTATTTCCCACCCTAGGCTTATAGTCGAGTCAATAACTTTTCCTAGGTTTTTGGGGTGAAATTAGGGGCCTCGACTTATATTCGGAACGGCTAATACTCGAGTATATACGGTAAGTACTAGAAGGATTAAGGATTTTTAAATCAAAGTGATTTACAAATCTGTTTAACTTTCTGCTGTTGAATTAAATAAAAAAATGTTTTCCAGTGGAGTACCCCTTTAATTTCAAAGGTGATAAAAATATTATGGGATCTTTATGTGCATGCTGTATTTATGATATACACCTTTTTTTTTCCTGTACAGAGGTGCTATGCAGTGGTAGCACACAGAGGGGGAGATTTATCAGAACCTGTGTAGAGAAAAGGTTGACCAGTTGCCCACAGCAACCAATCAGATTGCTTCTTTTATTTTTCAGAGGCCTTTCTAAAAAAATTAAGAAGATATCTGGTTGCTATGGGCAACTGCACAACACTTCCTCTACACAGGTTTTGATAAATCTCCCCCAGTATGCTTAAACTCTGGAATATGAAACTGTGTGCAACAATATAGACTTAGTAGAACACCATAGTAATATCTACCCTTTCATTTAATAGATTTTTTCTTGTTTTTTTTTTTTTTTTTTTTTGTGTGGGTTGCACAAAGATGTTATTACAACCATTAAAAAAAAAATCAAATATCTAAAAAACAAACATATATAGTAAACACCTAGCACACAGAGAAAACATTACATAGCACTTTACAATCAGGGGTTACTTCATGCAATTTTACATTTAAGTGTAATAACATTTCTTCATATTATTTGGCAACAGTCCTGGAAAACAACGGTGTAGTATGGGCAGTGCTGACTGATTTCTAGGCATTGTGGGTGGTCCTGGGAAATATAAAATAAGTCTTAGAAAGTCCTTGAATTATGTTGCCGAATATTTCATTCGGTCTTCTTGCCACGTTCATGACTTCTGCCATAATATTGGTTTTTATTTGTATCTATCCTCTGTATCCTTGTCTTTCCACATGTATGAATGTCATACAGTACACTTCTACAAAAGACCACCTCTTTGAGTAGACCACCTTTTTATCCAGGCCTGATCATCTTGTGACAAACTTTTGTGGTGGCCCGGTACAGGAGTTGTACCCCTGTACCCTAGCTGCCCTGTCAGGCAGCCTCCCTGCAGTGTCCCCTGGGCCCCCTGCACCTGTTCCCCTTCTGTATTCACTTGTGTGTATATATATATATATATATATATATATATATATATATATATATATTCATACACACACACATGTATTATTCAGTGTATTATACTTGTAATGTGTCATAGCTTTAATGACCACGAGCATAAACTTACACTTGAGCTAAGCATGCTTCATACCCGGCTATCAGCAGCCAGGAACTGAGACTAATACCGGACATCGCCGATCGGGCTGATATCCGGTATTAACCCTTTAGATACCACAATCAAAGTTGACCGCAGCGTCTAAAACGCTGTTCGGGATTGCCGCGGTGAAATCACGGCGTCCCAAACAGCTGAGAGGACATCGGGAGGGTGCTTACCTTGTCTCCCGCCATCCAAACATCACTTTGCTAATCCATGCCTGAGATACAGGCTGGAGCAGCAGAGCACCGATAACACTAATCAATGCAATGCTATGGATTTACATTGCTCAGTGTCTGCAATCAAGGTATTGCATGTTATAGTCCCCTATGGGAGCTATAACATGGCAAAAAAAAAAGTGTAAAAAATAGTTAATAAGTGTTATTTAACCCCTTCCCTAATAAAAGTTTGAATCACTCCCATTTTAAAAAAAACCATGTAAATAAAAATAAAAATAAACATATGTGGTATCGCCGTGAGCATAAATGTCCGTACTATGAAAATATAATGCTAATTAAACTGCACGGTTAATGCGTACATGAAAAAAAAAGGCCCATCAAAATGAAAATGATATCAATAAAAACTTCAGATCATGGCGCAAAAAAAATAGCCCTGATATATCCTCATATATGGAAACATTTAAAAGTTATAGGGGTCAGACGATTACAACTTTACACATACTAATTTTGGTACATGTAGTTATTTTTTTTCGTGGGTCCCACATTCTAAAAGATAAATAAATAGTCCAGGGAATGCAGTTCCCAAAATATCAACAAGGTCCATCAATGCAAAGAGGAAAAAAAGGAAGAAATCAAGTAGCACTTTTTCATCAGGGTCCATGTTTGACATCCTGCGGCAGTCTACAGGATCCAATCAATCTTCTTCTGATTCCCAAACCAGTTATATCAAGTAGGGGAAATTTTAACCTTTCATTTAAAAAAAAAAAAAAAAAATTGTATGTGGTATATAGATGTTTTTGTACAATAAAGATTTCTAATAATTGTTACTTCTGGTGTGCACCCATAAGTATGTGCTTTTTGTTCCTTCTTTGTGATGTATAATATGACATAAAAGATAGGTAGCACCCAGTAACATATAAGTGACTGAGCCCGCCAATTGTTTATAAATTTTCATTTCCATCATATAGCATTCATATGACCATCCATCTAGACCATTTTTAATGTTCTTGTGGCTGGTCCTCTTAAAGCAGCTACGGTATGTTTTTCTTTGTGACATACTTTATTAAAATACTTCTATGTATTAAACATCACATTAGCATGCAGCTGAGTCTAAAGCTAGTAAAAAGTTAGAAAAATGTTGAGAATTATTTTTAGATGAGCACAAAAAGGATGTTGATATTGATTTTTAGGAAGTCTTGTTATGTTCAGTTTATACAGCATTTGGTCGATTAGGAGAAAGTAAAGATGTCCTATCTCTCTACTTAAATTTTGATCTCTGGATATATGTTGAATATACACAGTAATTGTTTTTCTAAATGGGGCAGTAAAGATAAATCCATACTAGGATGGAGAAAACATGCACCTTTCTAATGATTTTCTAAAAAATGTCCCATTGTAAAATAATGACTTTAATGCATTTAACAATCCCCTTAGTATTGTAATGGATACTGACAAAAAATTAAATACAAATAAGTTTCTACCTAATGAGATAAATAAATAAATAAATATAAACAAAGAATGTTAACAATGTGGAAAGGGTAGATTGCAGCAAAGAGACATACTAATCCAAGGAGTCCTCCAAACCCAACATACAGCTTCATCCTTGAGGTGAAAAGAAATACTGTATGCATCACAGATACCGGGGTATTCCGCCCACAGACCAAAGGATAGAGAATAAGATGTCCGATCACGCGGGGTCCGGCTGCTGGGGACCCCCGCAATCTCATATACGGCACCCCAGACATCCGGTGCACAGAGCAAGCTTCGATCCATGCCAGATAACTGGCGATGCAGGGTGGAGGCTCATGACGTCACAGTCATGTCTGCTCATGATGTCAAGGCCATGCCCCCTCAATGCAAGTCTTAGAGAGGGGGCTTCAAATCAACTGGTGAAAGAAAGTTAAACAGATTTGTAATTCAATTCTATTAAAAATCTTAATCTCTCCAGTACTTGTCAGCTGTTGTATGCTCCAGAGGAAATTGTGAAGTTATTTTCAATCTGACTACATTGCTCTCTGCTGAGACCTCTGTCCATGTCTGGAACTGTCCGGAGTAGGAGCAAATCCAAATTATAACCTCTCCTCTCGACAGTTCATGACACAGACAGAGGTGACAGCAGAGAGCACTGTGGTTGTTACGCCGAGCGCTCCGGGTCCCCGCTCCTCCCCGGAGCGCTCACTACATTCTCGCTCCCGCAGCGCCCCGGTCAGATTCACTGACCGGGTGCGCTGCGATACCGCCTCCAGCCGGGATGCGATTCGCGATGCGGGTGGCGCCCGCTCGCGATGCGCACCCCGGCTCCCGTACCTGACTCGCTCTCCGTCGGTCCTGTCCCGGCGCGCGCGGCCCCGCTCCCTAGGGCGCGCGCGCGCCGGGTCTCTGCGATTTAAAGGGCCACTGCGCCGCTGATTGGCGCAGTGATTCTAATTAGTGTGTTCACCTGTGCACTCCCTATGTATACCTCACTTCCCCTGCACTCCCTCGCCGGATCTTGTTGCCATCGTGCCTAGTGAAAGCGTTCCCTTGTGTGTTCCTAGCCTGTGTTCCAGACCTCCTGCCGTTGCCCCTGACTACGATCCTTGCTGCCTGCCCCGACCTTCTGCTACGTCCGACCTTGCTTTTGTCTACTCCCTTGTACCGCGCCTATCTTCAGCAGTCAGAGAGGTTGAGCCGTTGCTAGTGGATACGACCTGGTTACTACCGCCGCAGCAAGACCATCCCGCTTTGCGGCGGGCTCTGGTGAATACCAGTAGTGACTTAGAACCGGTCCACTAGCACGGTCCACGGCTATCCCTCTCTGGCACAGAGGATCCACCTCCTGCCAGCCGGCATCGTGACAGTAGATCCGGCCATGGATCCCGCTGAAGTTCCTCTGCCAGTTGTCGCCGACCTCACCACGGTGGTCGCCCAGCAGTCACAACAGATAGCGCAACAAGGCCACCAGCTGTCTCAACTGACCGTGATGCTACAGCAGCTACTACCACAGCTTCAGCAATCATCTCCTCCGCCAGCTCCTGCACCTCCTCCGCAGCGAGTGGCCGCCTCAGGCCTACGACTATCCTTGCCGGATAAATTTGATGGAGACTCTAAGTTTTGCCGTGGCTTTCTTTCACAATGTTCCCTGCACTTGGAGATGATGTCGGACCAGTTTCCTACTGAAAGGTCTAAGGTGGCTTTCGTAGTCAGCCTTCTGTCTGGAAAAGCTCTGTCATGGGCCACACCGCTCTGGGACCGCAATGACCCCGTCACTGCCTCTGTACACTCCTTCTTCTCGGAAATTCGAAGTGTCTTTGAGGAACCTGCCCGAGCCTCTTCTGCTGAGACTGCCCTGCTGAACCTGGTCCAGGGTAATTCTTCCGTTGGCGAGTACGCCGTACAATTCCGTACTCTTGCTTCAGAACTATCCTGGAATAATGAGGCCCTCTGCGCGACCTTTAAAAAAGGCCTATCCAGCAACATTAAAGATGTTCTGGCCGCACGAGAAATTCCTGCTAACCTACATGAACTCATTCATCTAGCCACTCGCATTGACATGCGTTTTTCCGAAAGGCGTCAGGAGCTCAGCCAGGATATGGACTTTGTTCGCACGAGGCGTTTTTTCTCCCCGGCTCCTCTCTCCTCTGGTCCTCTGCAATCCGTTCCTGTGCCTCCCGCCGTGGAGGCTATGCAAGTTGACCGGTCTCGCCTGACACCTCAAGAGAGGACACGACGCCGCATGGAGAATCTCTGCCTGTACTGTGCCGGTACCGAACACTTCCTGAAGGATTGTCCTATCCGTCCTCCCCGCCTGGAAAGACGTACGCTGACTCCGCACAAAGGTGAAACAGTCCTTGATGTCAACTCTGCTTCTCCACGTCTTACTGTGCCTGTGCGGATATCTGCCTCTACCTTCTCCTTCTCCACTAAGGCCTTCTTGGATTCCGGATCTGCAGGAAACTTTATTTTGGCCTCTCTCATCAACAGGTTCAACATCCCAGTGACCAGTCTCGCCAGACCTCTCTACATCAATTGCGTTAACAATGAAAGATTGGACTGTGCCGTGCGTTACCGCACGGAACCCCTCCTAATGTGCATCGGACCTCATCACGAAAAAATTGAGTTTTTGGTCCTCTCCAATTGCACTTCCGAAATTCTCCTTGGACTACCATGGCTTCAACGCCATTCCCCAACCCTTGATTGGTCCACAGGAGAGATCAAGAGCTGGGGTACCTCTTGTTTCAAAGACTGCCTTAAACCGGTTCCCAATACTCCTTGCCGTGACCCTGTGGTTCCCCCTGTAACCGGTCTCCCTAAGGCCTATATGGACTATGCTGACGTATTTTGCAAAAAACAAGCTGAGACTCTACCTCCTCACAGGCCTTATGACTGTCCTATTGACCTCCTCCCGGGCACTACTCCACCCCGGGGCAGAATTTATCCTCTGTCCGCCCCAGAGACTCTTGCTATGTCTGAGTACATCCAGGAAAATTTAAAAAAGGGCTTTATCCGCAAATCCTCCTCTCCTGCCGGAGCTGGATTTTTCTTTGTGTCCAAAAAAGATGGCTCCCTACGTCCTTGCATTGACTACCGCGGACTTAATAAAATCACGGTGAAGAACCGCTACCCCCTACCTCTTATCTCTGAACTCTTTGATCGCCTCCAAGGTGCCCACATCTTTACCAAACTGGACTTAAGAGGTGCTTATAATCTCATCCGCATCAGGGAGGGGGATGAATGGAAAACGGCATTTAACACTAGAGATGGACACTTTGAGTATCTGGTCATGCCCTTTGGCCTGTGCAACGCCCCTGCCGTCTTCCAAGACTTTGTTAATGAAATTTTTCGTGATCTCTTATATTCCTGTGTTGTTGTGTATCTGGACGATATTCTGATTTTTTCTGCCAACCTAGAAGAACACCGCCAGCATGTCCGCATGGTTCTTCAGAGACTTCGTGACAATCAACTTTATGCCAAAATGGAGAAATGTCTGTTTGACTGTCAATCTCTTCCTTTCCTAGGATACTTGGTCTCTGGCCAGGGACTACAAATGGATCCAAACAAACTCTCTGCCGTCTTAGATTGGCCACGCCCCTCCGGACTCCGTGCTATCCAACGTTTTTTGGGGTTCGCCAATTATTACAGACAATTTATTCCACATTTTTCCACCATTGTGGCTCCTATCGTGGCTTTAACCAAGAAGAATGCCAATCCTAAGTCATGGCCTCCTCAAGCGGAAGACGCCTTTAAACGGCTCAAGTCTGCCTTTTCTTCTGCTCCCGTGCTCTCCAGACCTGACCCATCTAAACCCTTCCTATTGGAGGTTGATGCCTCCTCAGTAGGAGCTGGAGCGGTCCTTCTACAAAAAAATTCTTCCGGGCATGCTGTTACTTGTGTTTTTTTTTCTAGGACCTTCTCTCCGGCGGAGAGGAACTACTCCATCGGGGATCGAGAGCTTCTGGCCATTAAATTAGCACTTGAGGAATGGAGGCATCTGCTGGAGGGATCAAAATTTCCAATTATTATTTACACCGATCACAAGAATCTCTCCTATCTCCAGTCTGCCCAACGGCTGAATCCTCGCCAGGCCAGGTGGTCTCTGTTCTTTGCCCGGTTTAATTTTGAAATTCACTTTCGCCCTGCCGATAAGAACATTAGGGCCGATGCTCTCTCTCGTTCCTCGGAGGCCTCGGAAGTAGAGCTCTCTCCGCAACACATTATTCCTCCGGATTGCCTGATCTCCACTTCTCCAGCCTCCATCAGGCAAACTCCTCCAGGGAAGACCTTCGTCTCTCCACGCCAACGCCTCGGAAGCCTCAAATGGGGTCACTCCTCCCATCTCGCAGGCCATGCGGGCATCAAGAAATCCGTGCAACTCATCTCTCGTTTCTATTGGTGGCCGACTCTGGAGACGGATGTTGTTGATTTTGTGCGGGCCTGCACTGTCTGTGCCCGGGATAAGACTCCTCGCCAGAAGCCTGCTGGTCTTCTTCATCCTCTGCCTGTCCCCGAACAGCCTTGGTCTCTGATTGGTATGGACTTTATTACAGACTTACCCCCATCCCGTGGCAACACTGTTGTTTGGGTGGTCGTTGATCGATTTTCCAAGATGGCACATTTTATTCCCCTTCCTGGTCTTCCTTCTGCGCCTCAGTTGGCAAAACAATTTTTTGTACACATTTTTCGTCTTCACGGGTTGCCCACGCAGATCGTCTCGGATAGAGGCGTCCAATTCGTGTCAAAATTCTGGAGGGCTCTCTGTAAAAAACTCAAGATTAAATTGAACTTTTCTTCTGCTTATCATCCTCAATCCAATGGGCAAGTAGAAAGAATTAACCAAGTCCTGGGTGATTATTTACGGCATTTTGTTTCTTCCCGCCAGGATGACTGGGCAGATCTTCTACCATGGGCCGAATTCTCGTACAACTTCAGAGTCTCTGAATCTTCTTCCAAATCCCCATTTTTCGTGGTGTACGGCCGTCACCCTCTTCCCCCCCTCCCTACTCCCTTGCCCTCTGGTTTGCCCGCTGTGGATGAAATAACTCGTGATCTTTCCACCATATGGAAAGAGACCCAAAATTCTCTCTTACAGGCTTCATCACGCATGAAGAAGTTTGCTGATAAGAAAAGAAGAGCTCCCCCCATTTTTTCTCCCGGAGACAAGGTATGGCTCTCCGCTAAATATGTCCGCTTCCGTGTTCCCAGCTACAAATTGGGACCACGCTATCTTGGTCCTTTCAAAATTTTGTGCCAGATTAATCCTGTCTCTTATAAACTTCTTCTTCCTCCTTCTCTTCGTATTCCTAATGCCTTTCACGTTTCTCTTCTTAAACCACTCATCATCAACCGTTTCTCTCCTAAACTTATCTCTCCCACTCCTGTCTCCGGTTCTTCGGACATCTTTCCTGTAAAGGAGATACTGGCCTCCAAAAAGGTCAGAGGAAAAACCTTTTTTTTGGTTGACTGGGAGGGCTGTGGCCCTGAAGAGAGATCCTGGGAACCTGAGGACAATATCCTAGATAAAAGTCTGGTCCTCAGGTTCTCAGGCTCCAAGAAGAGGGGGAGACCCAAGGGGGGGGGTACTGTTACGCCGAGCGCTCCGGGTCCCCGCTCCTCCCCGGAGCGCTCGCTACACTCTCGCTCCCGCAGCGCCCCGGTCAGATCCACTGACCGGGTGCGCTGCGATACCGCCTCCAGCCGGGATGCGATTCGCGATGCGGGTGGCGCCCGCTCGCGATGCGCACCCCGGCTCCCGTACCTGACTCGCTCTCCGTCGGTCCTGTCCCGGCGCGCGCGGCCCCGCTCCCTAGGGCGCACGCGCGCCGGGTCTCTGCGATTTAAAGGGCCACTGCGCCGCTGATTGGCGCAGTGGTTCTAATTAGTGTGTTCACCTGTGCACTCCCTATGTATACCTCACTTCCCCTGCACTCCCTCGCCGGATCTTGTTGCCATCGTGCCTAGTGAAAGCGTTCCCTTGTGTGTTCCTAGCCTGTGTTCCAGACCTCCTGCCGTTGCCCCTGACTACGATCCTTGCTGCCTGCCCCGACCTTCTGCTACGTCCGACCTTGCTTTTGTCTACTCCCTTGTACCGCGCCTATCTTCAGCAGTCAGAGAGGTTGAGCCGTTGCTAGTGGATACGACCTGGTTACTACCGCCGCAGCAAGACCATCCCGCTTTGCGGCGGGCTCTGGTGAATACCAGTAGTGACTTAGAACCGGTCCACTAGCACGGTCCACGCCTATCCCTCTCTGGCACAGAGGATCCACCTCCTGCCAGCCGGCATCGTGACAGTGGTCAGACTGAAAATAACTATATAACTTCCTCTGGAGCATACAGCAGCTGATAAGTACTGGAAGGATTAAGATTTTGTAATAGAAGTAATTTACAGTTCTGGTTAACTTTCAATCACCAGTTAATTTGAAAAATAAATAATAAAAAAATAAATAGGCAGGGTAACCCTGACCATCCTTCTCTTCTAGATTCGTCATAACACACAGGATAATTGCTTTATGTTTCTGCCAAATAGCAACATCCAGCATGATGTAAAGTAGTAGCACAGCTCAACACTGTGTGCATAGGGTTCAACAGAGGTAGCAGTTGCATCAGGCCCTGGTGCCTAAGGGGACCCCAAGGCACCTCTTCCACAGAAGACACCAATGTTATAAATAGTGCATAGTGGACAGGGACCTATATTTGCGCCCAGAGGTGACAAAAATTACGCCCCTGGTTTACATTGACAGTCTCTCCATCACAAACAGTTATACAAGCCTAGTATGTATTAGTCTCACAGGGCAGCCAAAATTTGGTAAGAACTCAGATCCTTAAAGGCTATGGATACCTTTGCATTGATTTTTTTTATTGTTGATTTGTTTCCTGAATGCAAATTGAATCAACTTTCTAAATAGTCTTAATTAGAAATGTTCTACCATTTAGCAGAGAAAGATAATATATATTCTGTATCCACATTTTGTTCAAGCATTGAGAGAAGAATGGGGAGAAAGTATTGAGAGAAAATAGAGCTCATACAGCACATTGCAGAGGCTACGGAAGAAAAAGACAGCTAAATTGTAATTAAAGAGCTAAGAATAACATGTTCTCACATGATAATAAGTACAAAGCAAAAAGCACATGCTGTTGGTAGATCAGGTATGGAAGAAGTTTTTAGTAAGGTCTCGATCTTTATACAGTTGTCTTCTGTATACAGTTGACAGATTGTATTTAGAGGATATGTACACAAGGAGAATTTACTATCCTCTTTTTGTTAAAATGTTGCCTTTTGTTGTGCCAAAATCTATTAAACTGCCAACATTATAAGCTTTGTTTTTATTTTTTTATGTCTTCGATTTTACGACAGAAACTTCTAAGCAAACTGTTGCCTACTTCCAAACTAATCAAATGTATGGGGCTGCTGCTGGAGCTGCTCAAACTCTTCAGCTAACCAGGCCCAGCTTAAAGGGGTACTCTGCTGAAAAAAATCTTATCCCCTATCCAAAGGATAAGGGATAAGATGTCTGATTGTAGGGTTCCCGCCACTGGGGACCCCTGCGATCTTGTACTTGGCACCTCAGTCATCCGTGCACAGAGCAAACTCTGCTCCATGCTGAATGACTGGCGAATACAGCCGCCAAGTTGCCTCCATTCATGTCTATTGGAGGAGGCGTGATAGCTACATACTAGCCCTCACGCTCCCCCTCCCATATCCATGAATGGAGGGGGCGTAGAATGACGTCACAAACACTGAAGATCCAAGCTCCCGTGTTCTGGATGCCGGTACTGCCCACCACTGAAGACCCCCACGATCAAGCATCTTATCCCCTATCCTTTGGATAGAGGATAAGATGTTTTTTGTGGAGTACCCCTTTAACAGCAACAGATCAGTCAAGGGCCAGGGTATATAGGGCTACTTTTGAGATGAAGACTTGGATTTAATCCTGTTTGGAGTGGTGTTTCATTACCTACTAATATATATATATATATATATATATATATATATATATATATATATATAACTCTATCTATCTATATATATATATATATATATATATATATATATATATATATACACACACACACACCAAAACCTCCTTGAGAATGTCATCAATAATTGCATCAAAAAGTCCTTTTGAATGAAGTAGTCTCAAAGAAAATGCCCACTATGTACCCACAATGTATCCACTACAATGTATCATGGATTGAAAATAAAATCAATGAAAAACACATCTAAATAAGGGGTAAGGCTGCATTCACATCACGATTTCTCCATCCGACCTGAGTACAACGTTTTTATAACTTAAAATCATATGAAATCGTATATAAAGTCGGATCCATTGACCTCCATTAAAAAATCGGATCCATTACACACATCCGATTTGATCCGCATCCGATTTCACACGATTTTTGTTCGGGTCTGAAATCGGGGTTGACCACGATGTGAAATCGGATGCGGATCAAATTGGGTGTGTGTAATGGATACGATTTTTTAATGGAGGTCAATGGATCCGACTTTATATACGATTTCATACGATTTCAAGTTATAAAAATTGTGTACTCAGGTCAGATGGAGAAATTGTGATGTGAATGAAGCCTAAGAGGATGTGGTCTTTTGGAGAAGTTCTATGTGGTCTTTTGGAGTGTTGTTATGTATTTTAATGGATATAAACCAATATACTGACAGTAAGCAGATATATTAAGGATGATGAAACCCAAATACATGAAGTCACATAACTGTTTCTTAAAAACAGAATATAGTTTATTTATAGAATGCCATAAAACCTTTTTAATATGGAAGAAAAATTCAAAATTTGACACCAAAAGGGATATACTGTAAATTGCTGCCATCCTGAATATGAAATTCAGGTTAAGTTACAATCTTATAGAACAAATTATTTTTTATGGCTTCATTGTAATTTAGTAGAGAATTCCAAAGTAGATTCATAGAAGAAAAAGAGGGCCACAAAGAGAAGTCATGAAGGGGCTGGAGAGGAAATCCTGTGTAGAGCTAAGCTTGCTGTTCGGTTGGTATCTGGAGAATAGTAAAGACATTTACTTGACATATGTGGTGAAGTATGTCCTCCCCTTATTCAGCACTCCTGGGATTAAATGAGAGTGTGGTTAATCCAGCTAGTAAACCTTTCATAAATCTTCTCAAAAATAGCATCATGGTAATGGGACAAAACATTAAAAATTCAAAGGACACTAAAACCCAAATGACACAAAATGTCCTTACTCTGGAAAGTTTATACCAGGGATTTAGTTTGTATTTGCTATACATGAAGGGAAGATTAGGATGGACATGGGCAGAGGATTGGAGGCATGGGATGTAGTCAGCAAAGTAATGGTTTGGAAGATAATGCTATTGTGCTCAAAATAGTGGCTCATTGCTTAAAATTGTTTAAATACATTAATTGCTATTGTACTACTGTAAATACAAACTTGTCATTAAAATCAAGATGTTTACAGTAACAAAATCACAGACAACCCATTTACATTGGCTAATCTTTTTCAAAAAGCTCCCAATCCAATATGACTACCGTATTTTTTGCCATATAAAAGGCTCCGGCATATAAGACGCGCCCAATTTTAAAGGGTGAAAATCTGGAAAAAAAAGATTCTGAACCTTTAACCTGCGGACCTCCAGATGTTGCAAAACTACAACTCCCAGCAAGCCCGGAGAGCCGTTGGCTGTCCGGGCATGCCAGGAGTTGTAGTTTTGCAATATCTGGAGGTCCGCAGGTTGAAGACCACTGGTATAGGAGGTAATACTCCCCGCTGCTCCGGACCCATCACCGCTGCTCTGCATGTCCCCTCCATCGCTGTCGCCGCGTCCCTGTCGCTCTGGAATGTCTCTGCTGCCGGGTATCCTCGCTCTCCGTTGCCGCCATCATGTCCTTACGCACGCCGCTACGCACGCCACTCCTATTGGATGACAGGACGGCATGCGCGACGACGTGATGACGACGAAGGAGAGCGCCGGCCATGCAGGGGATCCCGGCACGGAGCAGACACCGAGGAAGCAGGTAAGGTCCCTCCCGGTGTCCTGTAAGCTGTTCGGGACGCTGTGATTTCACTGCGGCAGTCCTGAACAGCCCGACTGAGTCGGGTTAGTGTCACTTTCGCTTCAGATGCGGCGGTCAGCTTTGATCACCGAGTCTGAAGGGTCAATACAGGGCATCACCGCGATCAGTGATGTCCTGTATTAGCCGTGGGTTCCAGCCGTTGATGGCCGCAGGGACCGCCGCGATAGGACAGGTTTTAATGTGTATTTGCCGTATAAGACGCACCAACTTTTCCCCCCAGTTTTGGTGAAGAAAAAGTGCGTTTTATATGGCAAAAAATACGGTATATAATCTGAATAAATCCCATGATATCAACAGATTCCCTTCCTTCAAGTTTAGTGAAGTTTACGAAGATCAAATCCTGAAGAATTGACAGCTCAGATCTTTTCATGAAAGAAAATATAAAATAAAGAACTTGTCAAAGTTACAGGACAGATAAAATCCTGTATTAAAGAATGGCAAAAGAGCTAGAATGGCAGGAAGAAGACATAAAACAGCATTTGCGGGAAGTCAGCTTTACATTACTATATCATAACATAGGAAAATATATGTTATTACATAATACAGCCCCAGCTTTAGATTGTATTAGTCAATATATATATATATATATATATATATATATATATATATATATATATATATATATATATAGATATATATATATATCTCACAAGAAGTGGACATAATATATATGAATCATGGATTTTGTACAATTTGAAAAAGATACATATTTGTGTGTCTAATATAGAGCTTAATGTATCTCTTATGGTAGAATATAGGGATATTGGATGCCTTCAATGATTTCCATGATCATATAAAAGCATGAGGCCAAAGGGTTTCATGGGAATAAATGTAATCATGTGACGACTACTGAGAAGTGAATGCACTGATAGATACTATCTGTGATACTGTACATTCTGCTCTATGTTTTATTGCTATACTTTAACATGTAAAATAGAGCTTCACTGTTACGCCTAGCGCTCTGGGTCCCTGCTCCTCCCCGGAGTGCTCGCGGCGTTCTCCTCTCTGCAGCGCCCCGGTCAGACCCGCTGACCGGAAGCGCTGCACTGTCACTGCCGGCGGGGATGCGATCCGCGTAGCGGGACGCGCCCGCTCGCGGGTCGCATCCCAATCTACTCACCTGTCCCGTTCCCCGGCTGTCACGTCCTGGCGTGCGCGGCTCCGCTCTCTAGGGCGCGAGTGCGCCGGCTCTCTAAGATTCAAAGGGCCAGTGCACCACCAATTGGTGCCTGGCCCAATCAGTGTAATTTGCTTCCATCTGCTCCAGGCTTATTTAAACCCACTTCCCCTTCCTGTCCTTGCCGGATCTTGTTGCCTCAGTGCCTAGTGAAAGCGTTTTTGTATATGCCCTTACCAGTGTTACCAGACCTTCTGCCGCTGCCTTTGACTACGAACCTTGCCGCCTGCCCTGACCTTCTGCTACGTCTGACCTCGCCTCTGTCTAGTCCTCCTGTCCCACGCCACTCTCAGCAGTCAGTGAGGTTGAGCCGTTACCGGTGGACACGACCTGGTTGCTACCGCTGCAGCAAGACCATCCCGCTTTGTGACGGGCTCTGGTGAAGTCCAGTAGCAACTTAGGACCGGTCCACCAGTACGGTCCACGCCAATCCCTCTCTGACACAGAGGATCCACCTTCAGCCTGCCGAATGATGACGTTCACCCCTCACAAAATAGGAGCAATTTGCTTTTATAATACATTAAAATTATTGTAGAATCAAAGGGTTGACTTATTTTAAAACTACAAATGCAGAAAATAAAAAGGTACCTTAGGGTTCACATGTAACAATTTTGTCGCACTTTTGCCCCGTTCTTTGGAAAATCATATGAGAAAAAAAGCAACCAAACAGTATTTGTTCATTAATATATATCGGTATTTGTAAGCCAATACTTGAAGTGCGTCAGAAATATAAAAGAGGTGCAAACCTTTAAATGATAGTTTTTCTCTATGTAATTTCCTGATTTTTGCAAGGATAATAGAGATGAAGAATCCTATGTCTATATGCAAGAAAACATAATGGCCGGCATTTATCATTGTAGGTGTAAGTGAAGCATTTTTCTACACCTTTTTTTTTTTGTGTGCTGGTAATGTGTAGGAGCACCACATTTATTAAATGGTCACAGAGAATTTGATAAATTTTGTGCAGGTCACATTTTCTGAAATTTCTCTCTTCCCATACACCAAAAAACTAAGCTAAGTCTGGGCTGGTGTAGTTTTAAAAACTTTTCAGAGGCTTTGCACCTTTTTTGTGCCTTTTAACATAAAGAATCAGTTCATAAAATCCTTCCATATCATGTGTATTGCCAAAATCAGTGGATTACAACTCAAAATCAGCAGAAATGTGTAAACTAAGGTGCAAAAAAGGCACATATCCCTATTTGCACCTTTTTTGCTCCTTTTCTAGACACAAAAAACTGTCTAAAAACAATGATTAATGTCGGCCATTGTGCTTACTACAGGATGTTGTGCTAAGAACACAGCATCTTATCATGCACATAATTTCAACACAGGGTCAGCTGCCCAGAAACCACCCAAACTCTTCATAGGGCTAGTAATCGTACAGAAACAAGAGACTTCTTAAAAATGGATCTCACCCAGGCGCTTCTCCCAAAAAAAGATTTTTTAATTTATAAAACAATAAATACATATAAGACTGTGTTTGCACTGTGGAATGTGTTTCCGGTCCCTACTGGATCCTTCCTCAGGTATCTGTCTAAAACATGTCCTTTGACAGTGTAACCATGAAATTCACAGCCATTATTCTCTATACAAGTTCTCCATAACAGAACTACATGATAAATATATTTTTTAGGTACATACTGTTAGGCATGGTGGTCATTTTGGAATCTTACCTAGGAAGACATTGCTGTGGTTTATGATTTAATCTAGGAAAACATTTAATAAATACTACTACTAATAATCATAATTTTCAGTCACAAAGCTCATTTTTAAATTGATTCAATTCATGGAAAAGCTAGATTTATGGGTAAACAGAAATAACTATTAGATAGATAGATTCAGAACTATAGAAAGGAACAAAAAAAAAAAGGAAAGGAAAAAAATCGCTCTATGTGCCATTACTCCAAATAAAGCTAGGCATAATAGGATCAGACAAATGTATACTGCTCACACGACCGTGTTGTGCTATGAAAGCAACACCATAGTTGGCATCGACACAACAAACTGGTGTGTCAGCAGGGTCCAAGGGATCGGTCGTGGCATTCAACTGCAGACTACTAAGGAGATTGTGCCTGGCATGCAGTCTTCAAAGTTTTCCACATGATTCCACTCCGTTATAGCATCCACGAAGTGGACGAGCTCCGGAGCTGTGGGAAGGAAGATGGAAAGAGGAAACACTTGTATGCTGGCACTCCCAGGGACTTAGGAGTAACATACGGTAGTCTTTGACTTAATGATAAAAAAGGTTTATTGTAAAGATATTAGACATGAAAGATAGATATGAGATAAATAGATAGGGGATGTATATTTCACCTGGTTTCCTCAGCCAGGCATGATGAAGGAAATCTAGAAGGTTATATGCTGCTTTAGCAGAGCATAGTCTGCTAGGGCTCTTTTGTTTAAGTTACAGGGGCTGGATTTCCTGGACTGAAGGACAGGTTGGAAGTGGGAGTGCTTAAGTCCACACCCTAGTCCACTATGGGTTTCCCTAATCCAAGGTGTTCTCAGGTGAGGCTTCCTGTGCTGATTGCTAGGGAGGAAGCCCTATAGTAAATGGCTGTTCGGGTTTGAGTGCTGGAGAGACTGACATGAGAAGCAGCCACAGCCAGAACTGCAGCTTTAACCTACCAGGTCTGACCCTTCCTCTATGGACATTTTGTGAGTTTGTTCGGGGCCAGACATTAGGCCCACAGTAGGATAATGAGGTAGCCTGATGTTTTGTTAGAGCCGGACAGACTTAGATTTTGTTGTTTTGTTTGCACTGAGCTTTGTACCTAAAATTATTTAAATAAACATCCTCTTGCCGACCCCACAGTGTGAGCTGTTCCCTACAATAGATAGATATAAAAAAAGGTAGAGGTTGGCCAGCACATTCTGATACACAACCATTGTATGAAATAAATATACAAGTCCACACATGCTGTGGCTGAACTACAAATACAAGCAAAAGAACACTGCTAGCACAAAGCTGTATGTGAAATATGTTTAAATGGGCACTGTCATGATATAAAAAAATTGATATGTTGTGGTACTTAACCTCCTGAGCGGTAATCCCGAGCGTGACTCGGGGTTAATTTTCCCTGCCAGGATCGGTAACCCCGAGTCACCCTCGGGGTAGAATTGCAGAGCTGGGCTGCACGATACATCGCAAAAGCAATGCAATATAGCGATGCGGCCCCCCGGGAAAACATGCGATTATCTGCTCGGGTCAGCTCCGTTGCGGGGGCCGGCCAGAGCAGGTAAAGAAAAATACTAAAAGTCAGTGTTTCCCTACCAGGGGGCCTCCAGCTGTTGCAAAACTACAACTCTCAGCATGCCCGAACAGCCAAAGGCTGTCCGGGCATGCTGGGAGTAGTAGTTTCACAACAGCTGGAGGCACCCTGTTAGAAAAACACTGAGCTAAGTGTAAAAGGAAAAAGGAGTAAAATTTAAAAAAAAACTTTTGCTTACCTAATCCTGGTCCCTGCATATGCCATTCCCCTCCGTGCGCTCTGGTCCCTGCTCTCTTCACTATTCATCTTACAGGACCTTTCCCTTTTCAGCCAATCACAGGCCGCAGTGGTATAAAGCCTGTGATTGGCTGAAGGGGAAAGGACTTGTTCTGCAGGAAATACACTAGGTTTGAAATCTGCCTGGCAAACCTAGTGTATGTTACTGCAGGACAAGGAGAGAAGGGGGGGGGGGGGCATGAATGTGATGGGGGGGGGGGAGGAAGAATGTGACAAAGGGGGGGATGTGACAAAGGGGGGGATGTGACAAAGGGGGGGATGTGACAGGGGGGGGGATGTGACAGGGGGGGGATGTGACAGGGGGGGGGGATGTGACAGGGGGGGGGATGTGACAGGGGGGGGGATGTGACAGGGGGGGGGGAATGTGACGGGGGGAATGTGACGGGGGGGAATGTGACGGGGGGGGGGAATGTGACGGGGAGGGGAATGTGACGGGGGGGGGAATGTGACGGGGGGGGAATGTGACGGGGGGGGGAATGTGACAGGGGGGAATGTGACAGGGGGGAATGTGACAAGGGGGGGGGAATGTGACGGGGGGGGAATGTGACGGGGGGGGGGAATGTGACAGGCTGGGGGGATGTGACAGGCTGGGGGAATGTGACAGGAGGGGGGGATGTGACAGGGGGGGGATGTGACGGGGGGGATGTGACGGGGGGGGGGATGTGACAGGGGGGATGTGACAGGAGGGGGGGAATGTGACAGGGGGGGGATGTGACGGGGGGGGATGTGACAGGAGGGGGGGAATGTGACGGAGGGGGGAATGTGACGGGGGGGGATGTGACAGGGGGGGATGTGACAGGGGGGAGGGGAATGTGACATGAAGGGGGAGAATGTGACAAGGGGGGGAATGTGACAAGGGGGGAAGAATGTGACAAGGAGGGGGGAGAATGTGACGGGGGGATGTGACAAGGGAGGGGGAATGTGACGGGGGAGATGTGAAATGGGCGGAGGGAGATGTGAAATTCAGTGCAAAAAATTGTACCGTTTTTGGTACAGATTTCCAGACAGAATCATACCGCCAGGGAGGTTAAGTACTACAACATATCTCTAATATACTTTAATTTAAAAAAGTGATGGCAGTTTAAAATCACTTTTAAATTCGGCCACTAGGGGTCACCCTCCTAGTGGCCGAATGAATTCGGCAGTGACGTCCCTACAGAATTTTGACTCATTTAAGCCTGGCAATGAGTCGAAATTCAGTCACTGCGGTGCTCGCTCCCGCCTGTCAATCAAACAGGCGAGAGCAAGCACACTGATAGCTGGGGCTGCGCGCATTGGCCAGCTCCGCCCGCCCCCGTTACCCTGTCCGGAGGCAGGGCGTGCACTCATTGCTGCGATGATCCTCCAGATGGGTAAGTCTGATAAATATATGTTTTATACATCTGGCATGAGTGTTATTTATCTAATAGGGTGCCTCCAGCTGTTTCACAACTACAATTCTCAGCATGGCCTGACAGCTAATAGCAATCATGGCATGCTAGGAGTTGTAGTTGGGAAACAGCTGGAGGCACCCTGTTAGAAAAAGAACACTCGTACATAGACAATCTGAGGGCGGAAGCAAGCGCCCAGCAAGGCGTCAGTGACGTCGCGCCTGTTGGGAAGCGCTGCTTTCTGCCCTGCTTTATAGAGCAGATTTAGAAGCACTAAATCTGCTCTATTAAAGCAATAAAAAAAAAAATTTGAAGCCAGGTAGGGGGTTAGGGCTAGATAACTACTAGGTAGGGACATATTAGATTATATAGTACTTGGTGGGAGCTACCCTTTAACTTAGCAATACTGCTATGGTGAAAAATAGAGGTTCTTATCTCTAGTTAACTCTAGTAGTTTAGCAGTGGCTGAGCTACAAATACAAGCTAAGAACCTCTATTTTTCACCATAGCAGTATTGCTAGGTTAAACATACTTCACAGTAGCTTTGTGCTAGCAGTGTGCTGCTGTAAATCTTTTACTTGCATAAATAGATAGATACAAATGTCCAAAGAACAGCACATCCGCCCACATGTAGAAAGGTGCACGCTATCATAAGGGTTCCTGGTCAGGGAATCCAACATCAATCCACTGGAAAGGATCGCAGCACACAAAGGGAATGTTCAACAAAGTGTAAAGTTTTATTTCATCCTCAGAAAACAAGTGCAACGTTTCCGCGGCCTCACGCCGCCTTTTTGCTCGAAAAGGCGGCGTGGGGACGCAGGAATGGGGCACTTGTTTTCTGAGGATGGAATAAAACTTTACACTTTGTTGAATATTCCCTTTGTGTGCTGCAATCCTTTTCAGTAGATAGATAGATGCAGCAATATCTCCGCTAGTGTTGCTCGCGAATATTCGAAATTTGAATTTTATTTGCGAATATCGCATATTCGCGAATATTCACGAAGATAGCACTATATATTCAAAATTACGAATATTTGCTTTTTTTTTTCACAGTACACATCACAGTGATCCTCCCTCTCTGCTTCCAGCTTGTGTGGCCTAAAGAAGGCTCTAATACTACTGTGTGAGACCGCCGGGCGAATATTCTCATATGTGAATATTCGCGAATATTAATCCCTCCCTTCTGCTGCTTCTATCAAGTTACACTGGTATACTTGCTATGAAGTTCATAAATTTTCACATATGCGAATTTTCGCATGTGCGAAAAAACGCGAATATTACGAATATGCGAATTTAGCGAATATATGATGAATATTCATCCATATATTCACTAAATATTGCAAATTTGAATATGGCCTATGCCGCTCAACACTAATCTCCGCAGCACTCCAAGGTTAACCCCTTAAGGACGCAGGACGCAAATGTACGTCCTGGTGCGGTGGTACTTAACGCACCAGGACGTACATTTACGTCCTGTGCATAACCGCGGGCATCGGAGCGATGCCCGTGTCATGCGCGGCTGATCCCGGCTGCTGATCGCAGCCAGGGACCCGCCTGCAATGGCAGACACCCGCGATCCCGGCGTCTTCTGCTCTGGTCTGTGATCGAGCAGACCAGAACAGAAGATAGCCGATAACACTGATCTGTTCTATGTCCTATACATAGAACAGATCAGTATTCGCAATCATGGTATTGCTATGAATAGTCCCCTATGGGGACTATTCAAGTGTAAAAAAAAATGTAAAAACATTTTAAAGTAAAAGTTAAAAAAAAGTGAAAAATCCCCTCCCCCAATAAAAAAGCAAAATGTCAGTTTTTTCCTATTTTACCCCCAAAAAGCGTAAAAAATTTATTTCATAGACATATTTGGTATCACCGCATGCGTAAATGTCCGAACTATTAAAATAAAATGTTAATGATCCCGTACGGTGAACGGCGTGAACATAAAAAAAAAAAAGGCCAAAATTGCTACTTTTTTAATACATTTTATTAAAAAAAATTATAAAAAATATAATAAAAGTTTTTTATATGCAAATGTGGCATAAAAAAAAAGTACAGATCATGGCGCAAAAAATGAGCCCTCATACCGCCGCTTATACGGAAAAATAAAAAAGTTATAGGTCATCAAAATAAAGGGATTATAAACGTACTAATTTGGTTAAAAAGTTTGTGATTTTTTTTAAGCACAACAATAATATAAAAGTATGTAATAATGGGTATCATTTTAATCATATTGACCCTCATAATAAAAAACACACATCATTTTTACCGCAAATTGTACGGCGTGAAAACGAAACCTTCCAAAATTAGCAAATTTGCGTTTTTCTTTTTAATTTCCCCACAAAAATAGTGTTTTTTTGGTAGCGCCATACATTTTATGATATAATGAGTTATGTCATTACAAAGGACAACTGGTCGCGCAAAAAAAAAGCCCTCATACTAGTCTGTGGATGAAAATATAAAAGAGTTATGATTTTTAGAAGGCGAGGAGGAAAAAATGAAAATGTAAAAATGTCCTTAAGGCCAAAATGGGCTGAGTCCTTAAGGGGTTAAGTGAAAAATGCATGTTTCAATACAATGTTTCCATGGCCTCTCCCCATCTTCCTCATGCATGGTGAGAGGCCATTGAAACGTTGCTTTGAAACATGGGTGAATAAAAGACACACTTTTTTTCCCCTTAACCTTGGAGTGCTGCGGAGTTATTGCTGCATTTACCTAGAAATATACAGACCGTGACCTGGTCTGCTATCTGCGGGCACCCACCTACTGCGAGACACCAGAGGATTGTGCTGCTTATTCTCTGGAACTAGATAGATAGCAACAGGATAGATAGATATTATAGATAAATTCATAGATAAGTGTATGCATATATATATATATATATATATATATATATATATATATGCAACAGGATAGATAGATATTATAGATAAATGCATAGATAAGTATATGTGTGTGTGTATATATATATATATATATATATATATATATATATTTTGATAGTCAGGCAGGGAAGTGGTGTATTTCCCTACCAGATCTGGAAGAAGCCTCCCCCTGGGGCCTGAATAATGAAGCCCAGCAGAGAGGGGTAGTGTGTTATAAGGAAGTCAGACAGTGTAGTCTGGGCTCGAACTAGATCGCAGACTGATGCAAGGGGGAAAACGCTGGGGTGGACACACAAGGACATACCAGTGGCCAAAGGACTGAGATCTTGTGAATTAGAGCTGTGGCTCTGAGGACACACGGCTGTGTGTGAATGGGACTTTGTTAAAGTGTGAACTGTGCTTTATTTTACTGTTACAAGTCGTAGAAACACAAGTGGGATACCCTTTCTACAGTAGTAAGACAGACAGTCATTCTGAGGAGTACAAAGAAAAGCTAAATGTAAACTGTGTCTTATAAGGTTGCAGGTTGCATGTTTTAACTGGCAGGGATTAGCCCACCAGTTGGCAGACAGGGTCGGTATTGTGTAGCTAGTGGCTAGACGGGCTAGGTTTTATTTTATATTGTGTTTTATTTTGTCCGGCAACCTGTGTGAATAAACCTAACTGACAGTCAGCTGCATGAAGAGAAGTTGGTGGGGACCTGGTTATTGAGGTGAAAACGTGTCCTTTTGGCTGCGGCAAAGGATGATGCCTGAGCTAACCCCAGAGTAAATCTCACATAGATACTATATATATATATATATATATATATATATATAGTATCTATCTATTTATAAAGAGACAGAGAGAAAGAAATGGATGTATATATATATATATATATATATATATATAGTAGTAGAAGAAGAACAGCACAGCCAATGGAAGAAAAAAAATTATCGTAGGGGGGTGCACGCAGCTCCTGGATCCTTGGTTAGGGGATCATCTTTCAAACAGAAGAAAAAATCTTGTCCACAGCACCAAAGTTCATGAAAAAATGTGTGTTTTTATTCCATAAAAGGTGTCAATACAACAGCGACGTTTCAGTCAGCTCAACCTGACCTTTCTCAAGCATCACACAACCAGTGCTAACCATATCTTTATAGAGGCACCAATTACAAATGGTACCAATAAATGTGCAAAATCAATCATTAAATAAAGTGCAAATGCATAGTGTAAACAGTACAAAAAATATATAAACATAAGTAGCAAAGTACAAAACCAAGAAAAATACATAAGTGAGACTTATACACAATATAGTGCAATAAATACATTAGGATAAACACTAATTGTGTTTAATTAATAAAGTGACACACATGTGTAGTAAGACATACAGGGTTAAAAAGGTGGGGGAACACACACTCACCGGATGACAAAGTATATCCACGCTATTACAGTATTCGGCATCAGGAAGTAACAACAGCGCCTGCGCGCCTCGTTCTCAGAGCGTCTCGTGTGGCAAGTAGATCTAGGCCAATCAGCGGATGGCGTCCAGGTGCCCATGGCGACGCGCAGCGAAATCTAACGCATGCGTACATCACCACGAGACAACCTGCGCCATCTTGAGTGTGGGAAACAAGCCTCTACATATATCCAAGAGGACAAACTAAAAAAAGAATAATAAATCTCTATCCAGTACGACTACCAGGTAGCAATATAAGGTCCTAGTCCCCTACATCCATCGTACCATACAGACTCAGGGGGTCCGCACTCATGTGCATCGCCAGCATCCGGCTTTCGGAGGCTAGCAACGCACAGTGTGCACGCGACCCACATCCCCACACATCGTATGAAGGTGTGTGGTCACAGCACACAGTTTCGCCGGCCACCCTAGGACCCTCTTGGTCCATAAACCACACACAGGATCACACAGTCAAGGACATTTGGACCAACCTGGAGTCTAGTATCAAAAATTACAATAACCAAAATGAACAGAACAAAAATATAAACAAAAATGGAAAATGAAAAATATAAAAATAAAAAATAAAAGTACAATAAAGAAAAATAAAAAATAATAATAATAACAAAAAATATATAAAAAAGAAATTAAAAAATTTAAATTTTTTTTATAAATATATAGAGGATTTTTTAATTAGACTGGAGGCTGTACCACAACGCCACACTACACCGCCACACAAGAGACTCATGAAACTCACATAAATAGTCAGTATACAACGTTTTATTAATAAAACTATAACAGTTATTATAGTCATCAGGTGAGTGTTCAGTATATCCCAAAGTCCACCTAAAAAACAAGAGAGAAGACAAATTAAAAATAAGAATATATATTTTTACGATAGCACTGATAATGTAAAGTTACCAAGTACTCATAAATCCAGATATCAAAGGAACAGGATTACTGATTAACTACTCTGTGTGGAGTTTTGAATTCTACATTCAAACCAGCCGGTTTGAGAGACCCCAACCTGAAAATCCATTTAAGTTCAAGTTTTTTCAGCATCGCCTGTCTGTCCCCACCTCGTTTGAGTGGAGGGACATGATCGACGATGATGAACCTCAACTCTTTTTCCGTATGTCCCATAGTAGCAAAATGACTTGAGACAGGTAAATCCATTTTTTTCTTCCGTATAGTGTATCTATGTTGGTTCATGCGCGTTTTAAAATCCCATGTGGTCTCCCCCACATAGAGGAGACCACATGGGCACCAAAGCACATAAACCACATAGGAGCTATCGCATGTAAGATAGTGCCTAATAGGAAAAGTCTGTCCATTTTTGGGATGTACAAAATTATTACCCTTACACATCAAACTACAGTTGACACAACGTCTACAAGGGAAACTACCCTTATTCATAGTTGTCAAGTACCTCTGAGTGCCCACTTGTCTCTGTGATATATCCACCTTCACCAGTTTGTCCTTTAAATTGGTCTGTCTTCTATATGACATGAGAGGAAATATATTAAGTTCAGGAATATCAAAACAGCTCTGTAATATAGGCCAATGTTTCCTAATAACTCTGCCTATAGCAATGGAGTCCTCACTGTATGTTGTAACAAAGGGAACTCTTGTCTCCTCTCTCTTCCTCCTTTCTGGTGTCCTCTCCATCTGTTTTACACAAGTTTTGTGTCTTTCTACCAACCTCCTAGGATAGCCCCTTTTAATAAAGTTGCTGGCCATCCTTTCCAATGCTACCTCCAACTTCTCATCTGTGTCCGTTATCCTCCTTGCCCTCAGCATTTGGCTGAAGGGCAAGGAGTTAACCATAGGCCTGGGGTGACTACTTTCAAATTTCAACAGCATATTGCAGTCCGTGGGCTTAATATACAGATCCGTTGTTAAATGACCGCCTTCAATATTCACCAGTACATCTAAGAAGCTGACTGACCGAAAAGAATGTGTAAGAGTAAATTGGATGCTGGGAGTCACATTATTTAAATATTCTTTAAACGAGAGTAATTCAGACACTCCCCCACTCCAGATGAGGAAGATGTCGTCTATGTATCGCCACCACCCCAGGACATGCCTGAAGTGGTGCGACACATAGACGTACATCTCCTCAAAATGCCCCATATATATATTAGCGTAACTTGGCGCAGTGTTACTCCCCATTGCGGTTCCTCTTTTCTGCAAAAAAAATTCATCATTAAATAAAAAATAGTTATTCTCCAAGACCAACCGCAATAGGGAGATAAGAAACTCAGTATCATCTGGAGAAAAATCTGCCTTTGTCAAACATCTAGTTACAGCCTCTACACCCCCATCATGTTGGATGGAGGTGTAGAGGCTCACAACATCAAAGGAGGCAATGATAACATCATTTGGCAACTGAATATCCTTAATTTTGTCCAAAAAGTCGGTAGTATCCCTAATGTATGATCTTGTATTTACAGCAAAGGGACGCAGTACTCTATCTAGAAACACCGAGATGCGTGATGTAATTGAATTAGTGCCCGAAACGATAGGCCGTCCCGGGGGATCCACTAAACTCTTGTGGATCTTAGGTAATAGATATAATAGCGGTGTTACCGGAAAGAGCACTGTCAAAAATTTCTTAGTTTCCTCATCAATGGTGCCAGCCCCCACAGCATTGTTCAGGATTATTTGTATCTTCCTCTCAATATCAAATTTGGGGTCATGTGTAAGTCTCTCATATACCAGCCTATCGTTCAACTGTCTCTCAGCCTCCCTAATATACTGGGTCTTGTCCATCACCACGATCGCTCCCCCTTTATCAGCAGGTTTAATTATGCGATCGCGGTCATGGGCAAGCTCCAGTACAGAATCCAACTCCCCACGTGTAATGTTAGGATGTTTAAGGCGAGCATTTCTATTTCTCAAGATAAGGAAATCTTGTTTAACACATTGTTCAAAAGTACTGATTGCATGTGACTCAAATGGCGGATTAAAATCACTTACATTTCTCAGGCCCAATGGTTGTAACTTCAAACTGCCTGTATTACTGGAAACAAGAGTAGCATTAGAATGGGTAACAGATTGATCAATATTCGTAACCTCCCTATTCTTAGTGGCAAACCACACTTTCAATTTAATACGACGTAAAAATTGACTAAAGTCCAATTCAAGTTGGAACCAGTCCGTAAGTGAGCTAGGACAAAAATTTAAACCCTTATTTAGCACTTTAAGTTGGTCTGCAGAGAGTTCCTTGGAGGAAATATTCACAACGGTTTTTAATTCTTCCTCTGTCTCCCCCGTTGGGGTTTCACATCCCTGCGATTTCTGGTTCTTATGCCGTCGTTTTTGTTTCCTCCCGCCCCTCCTTGGGCGTCTCCTGTAGGGCCCTGGCCTAAAAAAGTAGGAAGGTGATCATCCTGTGGTGTGGATTGTCCATTGGCGGTATTCTTATCCTCAGTAGGTTCTCCACCTGAAAAGGATTTACCCCTTTTATTGCGTCTAAAGTTCATATAGGATGTGTTCCAATTGTATACTCTTCCCGAGTTATAATCCTGTACATCCCTGTACCATTTCCGCTTTTTATTGGTCTCCAATTCACTCCTGTGTCTAGACAAAAAATCTTTCTGTTTGCCAATAAAGGAGTCAAAATCATTTTCAAGTAGGATCTTCCTTAAAGTACTCTTCAATTCACACACAGTTTTCTTAGTGTTATTAACATCCTGCTGTAGAAACTCAATTTGTAACATGATAAGATCAAGGGCATATTTGTTAGTAATGGCTTCATATTTACTTCTATAGTCCATGTCATGTACATAGGCATTATCCGTAGGATGTGTCCTTAACCCTCTGGGTATCCTTTTAGCCTTAAAATATTCAACCAACATTGTCAGATGAAGTTGTAAACCCAATAGCTTCTTTGTATTAAATTCATAGTTACGCTGGACATCTATGCCCGAAGGAGTGTGTAAAAAAGTAGCGTCCTCAAAGACATTTCCTAAAATCCTGGATATATCAGTCTCAGTATATGTAAAGACACCATTATTCATATTTGAGTTGTTCCTACCAGAACTGGCAGTAGAAGAATCATGCGTAGTATCCATCTTGATCGAAGCTGGGTGCTCGCTAATAAACCGCAATCCAGTAGTAGAAGAAGAACAGCACAGCCAATAGAAGAAAAAAAATTATCGTAGGGGGGTGCACGCAGCTCCTGGATCCTTGGTTAGGGGATCATCTTTCAAACAGAAGAAAAAATCTTGTCCACAGCACCAAAGTTCATGAAAAAATGTGTGTTTTTATTCCATAAAAGGTGTCAATACAACAGCGACGTTTCAGTCAGCTCAACCTGACCTTTCTCAAGCATCACACAACCAGTGCTAACCATATCTTTATAGAGGCACCAATTACAAATGGTACCAATAAATGTGCAAAATCAATCATTAAATAAAGTGCAAATGCATAGTGTAAACAGTACAAAAAATATATAAACATAAGTAGCAAAGTACAAAACCAAGAAAAATATGTATATTAAGCCCACGGACTGCAATATGCTGTTGAAATTTGAAAGTAGTCACCCCAGGCCTATGGTTAACTCCTTGCCCTTCAGCCAAATGCTGAGGGCAAGGAGGATAACGGACACAGATGAGAAGTTGGAGGTAGCATTGGAAAGGATGGCCAGCAACTTTATTAAAAGGGGCTATCCTAGGAGGTTGGTAGAAAGACACAAAACTTGTGTAAAACAGATGGAGAGGACACCAGAAAGGAGGAAGAGAGAGGAGACAAGAGTTCCCTTTGTTACAACATACAGTGAGGACTCCATTGCTATAGGCAGTTATCAGGAAACATTGGCCTATATTACAGAGCTGTTTTGATATTCCTGAACTTAATATATTTCCTCTCATGTCATATAGAAGACAGACCAATTTAAAGGACAAACTGGTGAAGGCGGATATATCACAGAGACAAGGGGGCACTCAGAGGTACTTGACAACTATGAATAAGGGTAGTTTCCCTTGTAGACGTTGTGTCAACTGTAGTTTGATGTGTAAGGGTAATAATTTTGTACATCCCAAAAATGGACAGACTTTTCCTATTAGGCACTATCTTACATACGATAGCTCCTATGTGGTTTATGTGCTTTGGTGCCCATGTGGTCTCCTCTATGTGGGGGAGACCACATGGGATTTTAAAACGCGCATGAACCAACATAGGTACACTATACGGAAGAAAAAAATGGATTTACCTGTCTCAAGTCATTTTGCTACTATGGGACATACGGAAAAAGCGTTGAGGTTCATCATCGTCGATCATGTCCCTCCACTCAAACGAGGTGGGGACAGACAGGCGATGCTGAAAAAACTTGAACTTAAATGGATTTTCAGGTTGGGGTCTCTCAAACCGGCTGGTTTGAATGTAGAATTCAAAACTTCACACAGAGTAGTTAATCAGTAATCCTGTTCCTTTGATATCTGGATTTATGAGTACTTGGTAACTTTACATTATCAGTGCTATCGTAAAAATATATATTCTAATTTTTAATTTGTCTTCTCTCTTGTTTTTTAGGTGGACTTTGGGATATACTGAACACTCACCTGATGACTATAATAACTGTTATAGTTTTATTAATAAAACGTTGTATACTGACTATTTATGTGAGTTTCATGAGTCTCTTGTGTGGCGGTGTAGTGTGGCGTTGTGGTACAGCCTCCAGTCTAATTAAAAAATCCTCTATATATTTATAAAAAAAAATTTCATTTTTTAATTTCTTTTTTATATATTTTTTGTTATTATTATTATTTTTTATTTTTCTTTATTGTACTTTTATTTTTTATTTTTATATTTTTCATTTTCCATTTTTGTTTATATTTTTGTTCTGTTCATTTTGGTTATTGTAATTTTTGATACTAGACTCCAGGTTGGTCCAAATGTCCTTGACTGTGTGATCCTGTGTGTGGTTTATGGACCAAGAGGGTCCTAGGGTGGCCGGCGAAACTGTGTGCTGTGACCACACACCTTCATACGATGTGTGGGGATGTGGGTCGCGTGCACACTGTGCGTTGCTAGCCTCCGAAAGCCGGATGCTGGCGATGCACATGAGTGCGGACCCCCTGAGTCTGTATGGTACGATGGATGTAGGGGACTAGGACCTTATATTGCTACCTGGTAGTCGTACTGGATAGAGATTTATTATTCTTTTTTTAGTTTGTCCTCTTGGATATATGTAGAGGCTTGTTTCCCACACTCAAGATGGCGCAGGTTGTCTCGTGGTGATGTACGCATGCGTTAGATTTCGCTGCGCGTCGCCATGGGCACCTGGACGCCATCCGCTGATTGGCCTAGATCTACTTGCCACACAAGACGCTCTGAGAACGAGGCGCGCAGGCGCTGTTGTTACTTCCTGATGCCGAATACTGTAATAGCGTGGATATACTTTGTCATCCGGTGAGTGTGTGTTCCCCCACCTTTTTAACCCTGTATGTCTTACTACACATGTGTGTCACTTTATTAATTAAACACAATTAGTGTTTATCCTAATGTATTTATTGCACTATATTGTGTATAAGTCTCACTTATGTATTTTTCTTGGTTTTGTACTTTGCTACTTATGTTTATATATTTTTTGTACTGTTTACACTATGCATTTGCACTTTATTTAATGATTGATTTTGCACATTTATTGGTACCATTTGTAATTGGTGCCTCTATAAAGATATGGTTAGCACTGGTTGTGTGATGCTTGAGAAAGGTCAGGTTGAGCTGACTGAAACGTCGCTGTTGTATTGACACCTTTTATGGAATAAAAACACACATTTTTTCATGAACTTTGGTGCTGTGGACAAGATTTTTTCTTCTATATATATATATATATATATATAGCTAGATGGAGGGATGGATAGATAGATAGCACAAGGACTTTCAAAATCAATTGTTCACTCTCACATATACAATATGCTACTTAGAAGTAAACTGACTCCATCACAGGTAAATGGTGCTATCGTCCACCATACATACTGACTTAGTGGAATGTACTTGGACTGCATGCGGCGAGCACGTTACAATAGATAGGTATGTATTGACTTGGAATTACTCACAACCACTACGTTCAGGTCTTCTTGCAGATTTCTTTATTTTGCTTTATTTGCATGATTTTTTTTCCAATTCATTCACATATGATGGGTACACAATATCTGTAAATGGGGTACGATGGTATACATCCCAGACAGGTAAGATGAGAAATACCTCAGCTCCAGCCTG
The DNA here is from genome assembly GCF_029499605.1 of Hyla sarda. Classification (NCBI taxonomy): domain Eukaryota; kingdom Metazoa; phylum Chordata; class Amphibia; order Anura; family Hylidae; genus Hyla; species Hyla sarda. The sequence continues at coordinate 116,259,879 of NC_079192.1, forward strand.
CCACGCTACATGGCAGGGAAAGAGTTAAGTATGTTATACTGACCAGCGTATTAAACCACGCTCCAACTCCACACCTGTGCGCATGATTAATGGGCTGTTCCCCGCAATGTAGCGCAGCAGGCTGGAGCTGAGGTATTTCTCATCTTACCTGTCTGGGATGTATACTATCGTACCCCATTTACAGATATTATGTACCCATCATGTGTGAATGAATTAAAAGAAAAATCATGCAAATAAAGCAAAATAAAGAAATCTGCAAGAAGACCTGAACATAGTGGTCGTGAGTAATTCCAAATCAATACACACCTATCTATTGTAACGTGCTCGCCGCATGCAGTCCAGGTACATTTCACTAAGTCAGATAGCACAAGGAATCTTCCCACAGAACACACAATTGGTGAAAATAAAAATCCAAGTGTTTATTCCATGGCAAAAAAAAACAACTGTCTCACAGCAAGCTACATTTCGACCGGCTCACCCAATCCTTTTCAAGCAATGTACAAAGCAGTGGCTACCACACAGTTATATAAGGGTACCAATAAAGTACCTCAATATATTAACCCCTTAAGGACCGGAGGTTTTTCCGTTTTTGCATTTTCGTTTTTTGCTCCTTGCCTTTAAAAAATTATAACTCTTTCAAATTTACACCTAAAAATCCATATGATGGCTTATTTTTTGCGCCACCAATTCTACTTTGTAATTACGTCAGTCATTTTGCCCAAAAATCTATGGTGAAGCGGGAAAAAAAATCATTGTGCGACAAAATTTAAAAAAAAACGCTGTTTTGTAACTTTTGGGGGCTTCCGTTTCTACGTAGTACATTTTTCGGTAAAAATGACACCTGATATGTATTCTGTAGGTCCATACGATTAAAATGATACCCTACTTATATAGGTTTGATTTTGTCGGACTTCTGGAAAAAATCATAACTACATGCAGGAAAATTAATACGTTTAAAATTGTCATCTTCTGACCCCTATAACTTTTTTATTTTTCCGTGTATGGGGCGGTATGAGGGCTCATTTTTTGCGCCGTGATCTGAAGTTTTTAACGGTACCATTTTTGCATTGATAGGACTTATTGATCGCTTTTTATTCATTTTTTCATGATATAAAAAGTGACCAAAAATGCACTATTTTGGACTTTGGAATTTTTTTGCGCGCACGCCATTGACCGTGCGGTTTAATTAACGATATATTTTTATAATTCGGACATTTCCGCACGCGGCGATACCATTTATGTTTATTTTTATTTTTATTTACACTGTGTTTTTTCTTTTATGGGAAAAGGGGGGTGATTCAAACTTTTAATAGGGAAGGGGTTAAATGATGTTTATTCACTTTTTTTTTGCACTTTTTTTTTGCAGTGTTATAGGTCCCATAGGGACCTATAACACTGCACACACTGATCTTTTACATTGATCACTGGTTTCTCATAAGAAACCAGTGATCGATGATTCTGCCGCATGACTGCTCATGCCTGGATCTCAGGCACTGAGCAGTCATTCGGCGATCGGACAGCGAGGAGGCAGGTAGTGGCCCTCCCGCTGTCCTGTCAGCTGTTCGGGATGCCGCGATTTCACCGCGGCTATCCCGAACAGCCCACTGAGCTAGCCGGCATGCTTTCGGTTTCACTTTAGACGCGGCGTTCAACTTTGAACGCCGCGTCTAAAGGGTTAATAGCGCGCGGCACAGCGATCAATGCCGCGCGCTATTAGCCACGGGTCCCGGCCGTTGTTAGAGGCCGGGCCCGACCCGCTATGATGCGGGGCCACGCCGTGGCCCCGCGTTATAGATCGGGAGTGGACACATGACGTTCCAGTACGTCATGTGTCCTTAAGGGGTTAAACATTGTCAATATGCAAAAATCGCATATCTCATGTAGTACAACCTTCTGACACTGCTTCTCTCGCTGCTTTATCTTATGGTGACCTTCACTTTTCCCATACCCCTAGATCTGACACCAGGCATGGTGGAGGAGTTGGGGTGCTTCTAGCCCCACAATGCACTTTTCAAGTCATCCCCCCATTACCCTCACTCACATTTCCCTCTTTTGAGGTCCACACCCTCAGGCTCTTCCACCCATTGTCTCTCAGAGTGGCGGTCATCTATCGTCCTCCTGGTCCTCCCCACATGTTCCTGGATCATTTTGCCACCTGGCTCCCTCACTTTCTTTCCTCAGAAACACCTACACTCATCATGGGTGATTTTAATATCCCCATTGATACCCCAATCTCCTCTTCTGCCTCTCGGCTTCTGTCTCTAACCTCCTCCTTTGCCCTTTCACAGCTTACTGACTCTCCCACACACAAGAATGGGAATACACTGGACTTGATCTTCTCTAGACTTTGCTCTGTCTCTAAATTCAATAATTCTCCTTTTGAGCTCTCTGACCACAACCTTCTCTCTTTCTCTATCAGTAACTCCTATCCTCTTCCGGACACTCCAACCTTGTACACTTACAGAAACCTGCATGCCATAAACACCAGTCAATTTATAGACATTCTACAATCTTCACTATCACCAATCTCTTCTCTCTCCTGCCCTAATCTAGCAGTCAAACATTACCATGACACCCTCAAGTCTACCCTGGATCAAATGGCACCCCCTAAAACAAGAACCTCCCGACACAGACGGCAGCAACCCTGGCACACGCTAACAACCCGCTTTCTCAGGCGATGCTCTAGGTGGAGGAAAACTAAGACTTCTTCAGACTATCTGCACTATAAATTCATGCTTAAATCCTATTACTCCGCTCTTCATCTCACCAAACAAACATATTTTACCTCCCTCATCTCCTCTCTGTCTAACAACCCAAAACGCCTTTTTGACACATTCGACTCTCTCCTTCGGCCTAAAGTATAGACCCCAATCACTGATCTCTGTGCTGAAGATCTGGCCAAATACTTCAAAACTAAAATCAATGACATTCGTGATGAAATCCTCTCCCAGTCCCCTAAAAGTTCTGATCCAATTCCCAGCCACGTCTCCTCTTCATCACTCTCAGTTTTTGAGCCTGTAACGAAGGATGAGGTTTCCAGGCTCCTCTCCTCCGCCCGCCCCACTACCTGCTCTAGTGACCCCATGCCTTCACACCTCATCCAGTCTCTCTCTCCTGCTATCAGCTGTCACCTAACTAAAATCTTTAACCTCTCCCTCTCTTCTGGGGTCTTTCCCTCCTCTTTCAAACACTCTATCATAACCCCACTATTGAAAAAACCATCTTTGGACCCGTCCTGTGCAGCCAACTATCGACCAGTCTCAAATCTCCCCTTTATCTCCAAACTCCTGGAACGTTTGGTCTACTCCCGCCTTATCCGCTATCTCTCCGAGAACTCTCTCCTTGACCCCTTACAGTCTGATTTCCGCTCCCTTCACTCCACAGAAACGGCCCTAACCAAAGTCACTAACGATCTTCTGACGGCCAAATCAAATGGCAATGTCTCTTTACTGATTCTCTTGGACCTGTCTGCGGCTTTTGACACTGTGGATCACCAACTCCTCCTCAGTAGTCTCCGCTCCATCGGTCTCAAGGACTCTGCTCTCGCCTGGTTTTCCTCCTATCTCTCTGGCTGCTTCTTTAGCATCTCGTTTTCTGGCTCTACTTCTTCTCCTCTTCCCCTTGCTGTCGGGGTTCCCCAGGGATCGGTCCTGGGTCCTCTACTCTTTTCACTCTACACATCTCCCATTGGAAAAACAATCAGTAGATTTGGTTTCCAGTACCACCTCTATGCTGATGACACCCAGCTTTATACCTCTTCCTCCAACATCACCCCTGCACTCCTACAGAATACCAGTGACTGTCTCTCTGCCGTCTCAGACATCATGTCCTCTTTATATCTGAAACTAAATCTTTCGAAAACAGAACTTCTTGTCTTTTCTCCATCAACTGATACTGTACCTAACCCTGACATTTCCATCTCGGTATGTGGTACTACCATAACTCCCGGGCAGCAGGCTCGCTGTCTTGGAGTTATACTTGACTCTGATCTTTCTTTCACTCCCCATATTCAGTCTCTTTCACGTTCTTGTCACCTGCATCTCAAAAACATTTCAAGAATCCGCTGGTTTCTCACTATTGAAACTGCTAAAACTCTCATTATTGCTTTGATTCATTCCCGCCTCGACTACTGTAACTCTTTACTAATAGGCCTTCCTTTCTCCAAACTCTCTCCTCTTCAGTCCATCCTTAATGCCACAGCCAGACTCATCTTCCTCTCCAGCCGCTACACCGACGCCTCGTCCCTGTGCCAGTCACTACACTGGTTACCAAATCAGTCCAGAATACAGTACAAAATCCTCAGTCTCGCACACAAAGCTCTCCACAATGCTGCACCTCCCTACATCTCCGTCTACCATCCTACACGTTCTCTCCGATCTGCTAATGATCTCACACTAACATCTTCTATAATCCGAACTTCTCACTCCCGTCTCCAAGACTTCACTCGTGCTGCACCGGTTCTCTGGAATGCTATCCCTCAATCCCTCAGACTTAACAACAACATCCATAGTTTCAAACGTGGCCTAAAAACACATCTCTTCAGACAGGCCTCTAATTGGCCTCAACATATCCTCAACATATCCTCAACATATCCCCAACATATCCCCACACCTCTTGTTTGAATAGTTATTGTGTAATATTATGTCTGATACTTGTCTTTGTTTGTACCCCATAATTGTAAGTGCTGCGGAATCTGTAGGCGCTATATAAATAAATAAATAAATAAATAAATAAAATAGTACATGTAAACAAGTGTGCATTGTCGTTATAGTATTCATTACAAAGTGCAGTGAGCAGTGAAAGACATATTCATATCAAAGGTGTACTCCGGTGGAAAACATTTTTTTAAATCAACTGGTGCCAGAAAGTTAAACAGATTTGTAAATTACTTCTATTAAAAAATCTTAATCCTTCCAGTACTTATTAGATGCTGAATATTGCAGAGGAAATTATTTTATTTTTGGAACACATAGCTCTGTGCTGACATCACAAGCACAGTGCTCTCTGCTGACATTTCGGTCCATTTTAAGAACTGTTCTGAGTAGGAGAAAATCCCCATAGCAAGCATATGCTCCTCTGGACAGTTCCTAAAATGGACACAGATATCAACAGAGAGCACTGTGCTCATGATGTCAGCAGAGAGCACTGTGTTCCAAAAAGAATATATTTTCCTCTGTAGTATTCAGAAGCTAATAAGTACTGGAAGGATTAAGATTTTATAAGTAATTTACCAGAGTACCCCTTTAACTGTGAAAACATTCCCAGTGGGGGCGGGGATTCTCACTAACCAGATCCAAACCTCAAACAAAATCTCCATTACCATGGAGCTCTCAAATAGGATATGATGCATCAGAACACATAAGCCAACTAAAGAATAGCTAGCTCATCACTATGGGAACTCTAGTCTCTCCCACTGCATAGACTCACTAGCACTGCTGAATGTGCAGTGACAATCTTTCTCAAGGGAAGTCTTAATACAACCGTGCCCACAATAGCTGGACATACCGTAGCTACATAAGCCAATTTAACCCCTTGTAAATAAACTTTAAGTAATAATAAATAAGATTCTGGTTTATGAGCTCTCATCCTAGCAAACTAGTGGACCTCTATGCCATCTTGTTATTTAAGTTATATTACATGGCTCCATATCGTGGGCTATTTAAAACCAGGGCAATAAACACTCAGACATACACACTGTCACATATTCACATATTGGTGGTCACAAGGTGTCGAAAATGGCCACAAAATGAATCATGACCATGATCTGCACACATGAGCATTGGTCTGGGACCGAGCCACCAAATCGATGGCACAGTCTTATCGCAAGCTCCATCCGTGACCCACCCTTTATGGACACTCTCGGTCCTAACCAGATAGCCAATCACAGTATCGTGCATACTAGTGCCCTTTTAACCCCTTAAGGACCCAGCCATTTTACACCTTAGGACCCGGCCATTTTTTGAACATCTGACCACTGTCACTTTAAACATTAATAACTCTGGAATGCTTTTAGTTATCATTCTGATTCTGAGATGTTTTTTTCGTGACATATTCTACTTTATTTTGGTGGTAAATTTTCAACGTTACTTGCATCTTTTTTTTGCATTTTTCTAACTTTGAAGCTCTCTACTTGTAAGGAAAATGGATATTCCCAAGACATTTTTATTCACAAACACAATGTGTCCACTTTATGTTGGCATCATAAAATGAAATTTCGTTTGCTTTTTGAAAAAATTTGAGGGCTTCAAAGTAGAGCAGCAATTTTCAAAAATGTCATGAAAATTGCTAAATCTGAAGGGACAGATGTTACAGAACTGCAACTCCCAGCATGCCCAGATTGCCTTTGGCTGTCTGGGCATGCTGGGATTTGCAGTTTGGCCTTCCTAGTGGTTGCCACAGTAAAGATCACTGTACTTTCACTTTCAATTCCTCCCCCCCACCGTCGCTTCCCTACCTGAGCAAGGATCCAGCAGTCTCCAGCGACGATCAGCTGTTCCCAGGCATCTTCAGGTAAGGTACCCAGCCTCCATCTTCTTTTCACGATCCCCTCAACATCCAGGGGTGGCCAGAATGGGGGGTTGCCATGGCAACCCACTGTCCTGCTCTGCCATTGGTCAGAATCAATACTGACTAATGGCAGGGGATAGGAGGAGATTGCAGCATTGCGACTTCACTCCTACCCTGCAAGATGATCAGGGCTGTCACTGACAGCTACGATCATCACAATTTTCCGGGTGATCAGGTCACCATAGACCGGATCAGCCCGGAATAGGAGAAAATTGCATGTCTGAATTGACATGCGATTTTCTTCGATCGCCGACATGGGGGGGTCCCGGGACCCCCCTCGGCATTTGCACGGCATGCCTGCTGAAGGATTTCAGCAGGCATGCCGTTCCGATCTCCGCCCGGTGAGCATCAGAGACCGGAAAACGCCATGACATACTCATACGTCATGGGTCCTTAAAGCCCAGGGTGCGGAGACATACGCATACGTCATGGGTCCTTAAGGGGTTAATGTCTGCAGTCCCACATGAGGTCCACAATTATACATTAGAAGTATTCATTGTACAACATATAGGAATGTGATTGTATCAGGAACAGGGGCTTTGTCAAAAGAACGTACTCATCTCATCATAACGCTGTGCGGAGTCTTAAACTCAATGTTTAAAAAGTGAGGATCCACTTCAACTCACACCTCCCCCCCACGTTTTGGGAATGGAACATTATCCAAGATTATAAACCTTAGGTCTTTTCCACTGTCCTTTTTTAGACAAATGTTTTGAGAAATGTAAATCTAGCTCCATCTTCCTAATTGTATAACAATGTTGGTTAAATCTTGTCTTCAGGTCCCATGTGGTCTCCCCTACATAGAGGAGACCACATGGGCACCAGGGGACATACACCACATAGGTGAAGTTGCAAGTCAGGTAATATTTGATCGACTAAGTTTCCCGTGTAGACAGATAGATGAAGTTTACAATGCTTACATTCTTTTACATTCTTTTTCTATCTTATTATTTTTCTTATTATCCTCTATGTTGGGTTTCCCAGCCTCTCCTTTCTTGCATATCCTTCATCGCCTTCTCTGTTTTCACTGAATTCTCTAAAGAATTCTTATTAAACAACGTTCACTTCAAAATTCCATCTTTTCATGGAGTCCTTTCAATGCCCTGTTCTTTTACATATCTCCGCTCTCACAATACCCCATTCATACGCAATGTTCTCATGTCTGACTTTTTTTCTAACCCTGTCTTCACTAAAACTTCATGATCTGTCTATAACACTTTGAATAAACTATTATGGTGCTTCTGTAAGTCTATGTGACTAACAGGTGTAAGATGAACTGGAGGACAGACAGTAGGAGATAGAAACATTCTATTTGCAATGTGAAATCAGATAAAGAGTTACAAACAATAGAGAAGATATAGACTTGAAAACTATGCTGAGCTAATAGAATAGATAAAAAATGTTAACCTAACCATTTCCCAAAATTTTATTTACACTTATGTCAAAATGTCATGTGGGGAGTATAAAGCAGGCCCAGAAGCTAAGTCCTCACCATACCTGACATATGACACTTTTACGTTACAGCAAACAGCCTACTGCATCAACTCGAATTGAAGCTAACTCCAATACCAATCTTTTATCCATTTTATTCCTGCCACAGTCAATAGCATTTAAATCATCTAAAATATTAGTTGGGGAGTCCTCTATTACCCAATCACCACCCCCTTTATGCAATATTAGGGTGACAAGCAGTTGATATAGCAGCTAAGGCATAATAAAGGCCTTCAAGTCTACCATGTCAGTACTCCTAGGAGACAGCGTTTACTAAGATCACAGTTACAGTACAATAAGCAATACAAAATGAAAAAAATCTATTTTTTTCCACCCTCCAAAGATGTAATAAAAAGTGATCAAAAGATCTACCACAAAATCATACCAATAAAGACTACAACTTACCTTACTAAAGAATAAGGCCAATTTTTTGAAGAATGGCCTTTTTTAACCCCTTAATGATCAGGCCAGTTGTCATTTTTGCATTTTAGTGTTTACCTCCTAATAGACATAACCCTTTCTACAGAGCCATATGAGGGTCGTTTTTTGCTTTTTAAAGAAACTTTTCATTTTACCATAATATATTCTGTGAAACTACAGTGTACAGTGAAGTTGACATGTTATCTTTCTTCTATTGATCAGTACTATCACAGAGGTACACAATGTATCAAGCCTTTGTCCTATTTTATTAGTGTTAAAATTTAAAGGGGTGCTCCTGTGGAAAACATTTTTTAATCAACTGGTGCCAGAAAGTTAAAACAGATTTGTAAATTACTTCTATGTAAAAATCTTAAAGGGGTATTCCAGGAATATTTTTTTATTTGACTATGCTACAGGGGCTGTAAAGTTAGTGTAGTTCGTAATATAGTGTCTGCACATGTGTGTGATGTTTTTTTCACAATTCTTATGTGATTTTTCACTCCAATATTTATTTTTACCAGCATACAAAATGACTGTTGTCTGATTTTTAACAGGTTGCAATCCAACCGAGACCTGACTCACTAGTCAGCTGATGACAGGGAGCCTGTCTGCTTCAATGGTTGGAGGGATCGCTTGGTGGAAGAGAGATCAATCTGCAACCAATGCAACAGCTGTAGGCACCCTGATTGAAAACCACAGGTCTTTGAATGGATGCAGATCATTTATGTTTCAATGGGTGGGGTGGCTGATGTGTGGGAGGGAGAAAAAGGGAATTGTGGGATATGTAGTAAAAAAAAAAAAGAAAAGTCAAACAGGAAATACCAGTTCACAAACTGCTAGCCACAGTGTTACGATAATCTCACAACATAGCCATTTAGCCCCAAGACAAGCGCAGATCCATCCTAAGCATGTCCATAACTGTCTGCCAGGTACATACTAAAATCACCTTATAGTGGATTACCCCTTTAATCCTTCCAGTACTTATTAGCTGCTGTATACTTTAGAGGAATTTCTTTTCATTTTGAATTTATTTTCTATCTGACCACAGTGCTCTTTGCTGACACCTATATCCATGTGAGGAACTGTCCAGAGTAGGAGCAAATCCCCAAAGTACACTTTTCCTGCTCTGGACAGTTCCTGACATTGACAGAGGTGTCAGCAGAGAGCATTGTGATCTGACGGAAGAGAAATTCAAAAATAAAAGAACTTCCTGTGGATCATACAGCAGGTGATAAGTACTGGAAGGATTAAGATTTTTGAATAGAAGTTACAAATCTGTTTAACATTTTGGCAGCAGTTGATCAAATATGATCAAAATCATCCAATTCTGATCCTTAAATATTTATTTAATAATTGTTTTGCTGTGATCTGTTGTTGTGCTGTTATCTTTGGATTTTATTGGTACCATTAGAGCTTTTTAATCAATTGTTTCTGACACATTTTGTGACCAAAATTCTGCAATTGTAGTATTTAGTATTTTTTTGTTTGCTTATGCTGTTGATAAAGCAAAAAGATACAAATAAATAAACAGGCAATAGATGTAGCTTACACAATCTAGGGTTGTCCACTTTTGCATACCCATCAAACTAAAGCAAGAGTAGCTTCAGGCCAGAAGACTTCCACAGTTCCCAGTGGGCTCCCCGACAATGATAAACTTTTAGAATCTCTCGAGTTTCATGTATCACAGTGAACTAAGGATACACTAAATCTACCAGTCCTCGTCTACACCCCATCCTTGGATTCCTTGGTGTTCTTGCAGTAAACATGCCCTAAGATAAATTCGGTCCCAGGTTCAGGCTGTGATGGAAATCCAATGAGTGAAACTTAAGTGAAAAATAAACAAACAATACTAAAATAGAAGTAATGTTTCCATATACATATCTCTGGACATATCAAACATAAGGATTGTACAGTTGTATATATGTCACTGAGTGTCATAAAATTATTATTTTTTTCATACATTTCTACTTAGTAGAAATTCTACTAAGTATTGCAACTAAGCTTTTCAATGCCATTGAGGCATAAGTATTTTAATGTTTTTCATTTAAACACATGAGAAAAGAACACACAAATACTGAATGCTGAATGTTCAGCACATACCTGGTGTGAACCTAGCCTGAATATACAATTATACAACTAGTTATTAAAAGGTACAGTTATATACAATTATTATTAAGAGTTGAAAATTGTATATAAATGCCTTAAAGGGGTTTTCAAGGAATTAATGGAGTACTGTAGTGCCGATTCCTTCTATTCCTCCTTCGTTGTGCCCGGGGTGAAAAAAATGAAAATAAACTTTCACTCATCTTCCTCGGTTTATTTTCATTTTTTTTTTTCACCCCCGGGTACAACGGAGGAGGAATAGTCGGTGCTAAAGTACTCATGGTCAATTTCACTGAGATATAAACTGGAAACTTCTGATAGGTCTCAGTTGTTTTGAGCATATCCTGTTATTTAAACTTGTTTTTCATACATAACAAGGCTTGAACTGTCTTATCTTTCTGTCTGAAGACAAATTATTTTTATAAAAGTCACACAATGAATTGAGAAGCGCAATGTAGTTTTGTTTTTTTCTTACTTGTGCCTTGTACTTACAGTTCTGTCCGATATAACAAGATTGATACATGAACCCAACTGTGCTCGCAGTTTACGTGTTGTAACCTACATTGGACTCTTCTACAGTAAATCGAGGTCTGCTTTTAAAGCTTGTATACAGCAAATAAAATGCATGCCTTTATATGGGCAGTGAAAGCCTTTTCAAGATAAATACTAATGTACTCTACAGATTTAAGAAATAGGCCACTTCTGGTATTCTTCTGTAAAATATCTCTTCAGGACTATAAAGGCTTAATAAAGATCACATAAAATAATCTCCTAAGTAAGAGTATTAGGAGTGGCTTCTTTTCATTACATAATCTATGTTCATTACCATGTCAATAGCCTGAATCAATTGCTTATGTGGCCTGTTTTTCACTTTGAGTCATCTCAAATATACTGAAAATGAATTTTGCTGAATGCTGTATTACTAAACAAGAACACATATTTTATTATTATTGTGAAATAAGGGAAGCCTCAATATATATATTGTTTTAATCTAACCTACCTACATCTATAACCATGATAATCACACTGAAACCATAACCTTTACAAACCCACTAGGCAGTTCAAAGTTGATTGCTGCGTTTAAAGTGAAAGTGAAACTGCGGTGTCCCGATCAGCTAGGATGCACGAGAAGGGTCCTTACCTGCCTCCTTCATGTCCGATCGGCATTTGATTGCTCCAAGCCTGATATCCAGGCTTCAGCAATCGACCGCCGATAACACAGATCAATGCAATGCTATGGCATAGCATTGATCAGTGCATGCAATCAATATAATGCTTGTTATAGTCCCCTATGGCGCTATAACAAAAAAAAAGCGCTATTAAAAAAAAAAGTGTAGAAAAATTGTTAAATATTATTTAACCCCTTCCCTAGTAAGTTTGAATCACCCCCCTTTTCCCATAAAAAAAATGATGTAAATAAAAATAAATATAAACATATGTGGTATCGCTGTGTGCATAAATAAATAATAATAAACTATAAAAATTATATAATTGCAAGGTCAATGGTATACATGTAAAAATATTCCAAATTCCAAAATAGCGTATTTTTGATCACCATAAAAAAAATTATATAAAGTCCGATCAAAACAAAAATGGCACCGATAAAAACTTCAGATCACGGCACAAATAATTAGCCCTCACAAATCCCCGTATGCGGTAAAATTCAAAAGTTATAGGGGTCAGAAGAGGACCTTTTTAAACGTATTAAATTTTGTGCATGTTAGGATTTTTTCCAGAAGTAAAAAATAAAATCAAACCTATATAAGTAAGGTATCATTTTAATTGAAGGGACATTCAGAATAAAGATAAGGTGTCATTTTTACCGAAAAATGCACTGCGCAGAAACGGAAGCCCCCAAAAGTAGCAAAATGACGTTTTGCTTTGTTTTTTCAATTTTGTCGCACAATGATTTTTATTTTTATTTTGTTTCACCGTAGATTTTTGAGTAAAATGATTGTCATACAAAGTAGAATTGATGGTGCAAAAAAATAAAAAAAGAGCCATCATATGAAAGGGTTGCAAAATTGAAAGGGTTATGATTTTTAAAAGGTAGGGAGGAAAAAACAAAATACAGGCTGAAGGATTTTAGGCTTCCCACTTGTCGGTACTAACATGGATAGCGTACCTAACCTACCTACATCTACAACCATGATTATCACACTGAAACCATAACCTTCACAGACCCACTAGGCAGTTAGAGTTGTGCCATATACTGCTGCGTACGAGTATACCTGAAGAAATAGAGGGCAAAACTCAGATATCAGAACAAAGACGCTTTATTACAACAAAATTACATGACCACCGACTGAAAAACATCACACATCTCAGACTTAGGATTTGGAATATATCTCATGAAAGTACTAAATTTCCATCTTCCCAATTTCCTGATGACATGAGCAGGAATACCATGTTGAGACGCCGAAGCAGCAGCACCAATCCGTAAAGAATGCCCTGATATGATAGTAGGGTCCACACCTAGAGATTTAACCAAAACACATAAGTATTTAACATATAGCGTTGTGATTAGAGCCGAACCACCAAACACCAGCAATGGGCTGACTTGACTAACGCACTGGCGAGCAGTGCGTATAACACTTTGACAAGGCACCACCTGTGAAAGGGGGAAAAATACATTGCCAACACTTCGTGACCCAGCAAAGACGTCTTAGTACTCGTCAGTTTCAACACATAATGATCCAAAACCCAGTGAAGCTGACGACATTGTAAGTACTGAGCTTTACTAGAACCGCAAGTGTACTCACCCAGTCTCAAGAACCCATAATGCTCCAGAAACAAGGCCGCTTTTAACGACAAGCTATCACTCATACCAAAGGGGGCTCGATCTAGAACATAAGCTAACTGCCTAAACAATTTCCCCGACAGAGGCTGCCGTACTGGTGGCTTAATAAGGAAGTATTACTTTACTGAGAGAGTAGTGGATGCATGGAATAGCCTTCCTGCAGAAGTGGTCGCTGCAAATACAGTGAAAATGTTTAAACATGCATGGGATAAGCATAAGGCTATCCTTCATATAAGATAGGGCCATGGACTATTCATAGTATTCAGATTATTGGGCAGACTAGATGGGCCAAATGGTTCTTATCTGCCGACACATTCTATGTTTCTAATAACCTAATTTTTCTGTACACCTTTCAAAGCAGCCTTAACAGTGTGAGAGGAAACAATAGAAGCTCTATCGGAATAATACAAGGTAAAGTAGTGTTGAATACCTGACAAATATATTTTTATGGTATTGTATGCCAACTGTAAGAAAGAGTGGCACAACTCTATAAAAGCTAACATCAAGAGAATAGTATATGGATTTTCATCCAGGTTATTACAGAATTTTGTGAACGTGTTCCACAAAGTGTTGTATACCCTCTGTGTATTCTGAGACAAATAACTATCTATAAGATGTCCAGCTACTGACAAATGTGCGTTCAATACAAGATTAAGGCCCAGAAAGGAGGAACCGGAAACTCTGCAGAATCGGCTTCTGGCGTCCCCTGGAAGAAGAGCGAGAAGATACGACTGGATAGCGCATCAGTAGCAATATTCAAAGTATCTACAGCTACTGGATTTCTCAGAGCTGACCTTGTCACACTCATAGGCCGAAAATGACTTGTGATAATTAGGGATAAGCGTATCAAATCTGGCGAATCTGAATTTGTTACGAATTTCAGGAAAAATTTGATTTGCAAGGCATACAATTCGCACAAATCACTTCATTAATCTCCATTTAGTGCAGTCCAGGCTCCAGGGCATCTTAAATGGCGCATCCACATGTGAAGACATGGGGCAAGGAATCCTGGGAGGGCGTGTAGGCGTGATGGTCCGGAATCACATGCAGGATGCAGCCTATCAGCAGTCAGCCACCCCTGTGATGTCACATCCCTATATAATCGGCAGCCATCTTGCGGCCAGTCACTTCAGAATTTTATTGCAAAGAGAGATAGAGGAACAGAAAGCAGTGTGTGATGCACAGAAAAGCATTTTTACAGCAGTGATTCACCTCCCAGTCACATCAGCGTTCTATTGCAGACAGGAGTACAACAAGAATGATAAAAAAGGAATATTTTCTTGCGGCACTGGACCATAAGAATAAAGAGAGACAAAGCTCTATTAAAATTTTTATGACATTTATTTATAGCACATAAAATGCGTTTCTGGCCTTTAGAAGGCCCTTCATCAGGAAGTGAATGTTACAGAGTGAAAACAAGCCGACTAATAAAGGGGCTCCATGAGTATGCAGAAAGGTCAGATAAATTAGGCAATTCACAGAGTTCTTTAAGGAGCAGCACATAGGAACACTGCGTCAATACAGGCTTCTAAAAACACATTTCACCAGTTCATAAAAGAAAACATTTGCATATCAACTAAAGGTATTGTAAGTAGTTAGTTTTTGGTCTGATAGTAATTGGGATATACATATAGCTAAATGAACATTACCAGTATGCAGCATATGTACACAGCTGTGCACCACTGATTTTTACTAGCGGTGACAGCTGACGTACAGAGGAGAATGCGAGCGAGTGAATCATATTGACTGTAGGCTGCGTTAGAGGGCTACAGTCATGGCTAGGTTCAATATGGGGGGGGGGTTCTGTCAAGTATCTGGGCTGTAGGCTATGTGAGGGTGCTACAGTAGTAGCGGAGTTCAGACTAGGCAGAGTTATGTGCGGGAAAAAGATACCGGCAATCTGTAAAGAGTGCTATAATAATAGCAAGGTTTAGATTAGGCAAAGCTATCCAGAGTATTAGAGAAGGAAGTATTAGAATCGCTACAATATGCGTAGTAGTAATAGTAAAATTAGGCATAAGAGATGCCTAAAAGATAAATAATAGACAATGTGAGAATTGAGACATATAACAAGGTAATGTGCAAATACGGCAGATATAAAGTTTTTTGGGGTTATTTATCAATAACGGTCTTGGCTAGTCAATTTTTGTGGTTTGCCTAGAAGTGTTTTTTTTTGGCAGTGCTGCTCCAAATTTATCATATTGTTAAAGTGACCATGATCAATTTTGTACAAATCTGCAACTAGATCATTTTCTACCCCGCTTTCAGATCATGTCTATCCTGCTTCTAAGGCTAGGTTTCCTTTTTTTTTTTTTTACAGCGTTTTTTTCACACACACAAAAAAAAAAAAAAAAAAAAAAAAGCTAGAAAAAACGCCATTGCATTTAAAAAAAAAAAAAAGGATGCCGTAGGGATGGGAAAAAATGTACCGTATTTATCGGCGCATAACACGCACCTTCATTTTCACAGGGAAATTTAAGAAAAAATAAATAAATTACTTGGAAGCTCTGAACTATATGCCTCATCATTCCCACAACTTTGATTCCCCCTGCTCCCAAGTTTGGTCCCCCTGCCCAATTACTACATCATTCCTCCCCTTTTATGAGCCCCTGTGCCACATTTACCTACCCCCCCCCCCCCTGATTCCCTGTGTGCCTTCTTTCCCCTGTGATTCCCCTGCCTCATTATTCCCCCCTGCTCATTATCCCCCCCGATCATCATTTCCCCCTGCTCGTTATCCCCCCTGCTCATTTCCCCCCCTCTGCTTGTTATCCCCTTCCTGCTCATTATCCCCCTGATTTTTATGGTTTTTATACTCCATTAGCTGGCCGCTCTCCGGCAGGCTCAGGTCAGCGGCAGGTCTTGCGAGGCTGTATGGCAGGTATGTCGAGTAGAAGGATGTCCCTGCTGGCTCCTCTGCACGGTGTCAGGGACATCCCACATCATTCCCTGCAGCCGCTGCTGGCGGCTATTCTAAAGTGGCTGCGGCCGGGCTGTTAAACTTCAACAAGCAGCTGGCGCTGAGGCCACACTGACCAGTAGTAGCTGCAGGGAATGAGGAGTGACGTGACACCGTGCAGAGGAGCCGGCAGGGACGTCACTCATATCTGCCGTACAGCCTCGTAAGACCCGCCGCTGATGTGGGCCTGCCGGAGCGCAGCCAGGTAATGGAGTATAAAAAACTAAATTCAGAGCAGGGGAGACGGGTTGGCCCGCAGGACCCGTTGCTTGTCACTGTTTTAAAGTGGCCACAACCAGGCTGTTGATCTTTAACAAGCAGCCAATTTAAACCAGAAGATTTATCGGCATATAACACACAGGTAGGGTTTTTGCCATAAATGTAAGTTTTAAAAGTGCATGTTATATGCTGATAAATACGGTTTTTAACTACATTTTTTATAACTACATTTTAAAAAATGTTTAATAAAGTGTGTGTGTGTAAAATTTATTTTCTATTTTTAACTTTTTTTTTTTTGTAGTACTACTACTCCCAGCATGGAACAGATTGTTCCATGATGGGAGTAGTAGTACATTTGCTAATTGACAGGTCGCCCCTGGTGCAGTGACACCCGATGCGATCGTCCATAATATAATAGAGAAATGGAGCAGCTCTATACAGTGCTCGCATCTCTGCACTGTACTCCTGCACTGTACTCCGCATCTCTGCACTGTACTCCTGCCATTGCCACTCATTCATGTTTTCCGCCCAGGATGGTGATTGGCCGGATGGTGGCAGGCCGGAGTATAGTGCAGAGATGTGAGAGCAGGAGAAAACCGCTCCGTCTCTGCAATGGAAAGGACAATCACAGTGGATGTCAGGAGTGACATCCGCTGTGATCTATCCCTTACTGCAGTTACTACTACTCCCAACATGGAGCACACTCTTCAACATGCTGGGAGCTGTAGTACCTGCATTAATAGACAGATTGCAGCGAGTGTAACTTCTGACACCTCTTTCGATCTGTCTATAAATGCAGGTACTACAGCTCCCAGCCATAGGCGTGCGCAGCCTACTGCATTAGGGTGTGCACCCTAAAGCCCAAACTCACTCCGCGCACGTGTGTGTGTGTGTGTGTTTATGTATGTATATATATATATATATATACATACATACATACATATACACACACACTCTTGCTTGCATAGTGTAGGAGGATTGGATCCAGGGCAGGTTTTAGGCTTAGAGTGGCCCTGGGCAAAATCAGAAGTGGGGTCCCAAAAGTTGTAATAGTGCACTAATCAGATTAGCACATTTTTGGTCACTTCAAATACCATAAAAATATCTAAAAAGCAAAAAAAAAATAAAAAATGGTACCGATAAAAACTACAAATCACAGCGCTAAAAATGACCCTCATACATCCCCATATACAGAAAAATAACAGTGCTATAGGGATCAGAATAGTACAATTTTATATTTGTGTATAGTCCCCCCACATTAGGTTAGCAGTATAGTTCCCCCACATTAGGATGGAAATATATTTCCCCCACATTAGGTTGGCAGTATAGTTCCCCCACATTAGGTTAGTAGTACAGTTCCCCCACATTAGGTTGGCAGTATAGTTCCCCCACATTAGGTGGTAGTATAGTTCCCCCACATTAGGTTAGTAGTATAGTTCCCCACATTAGGTGCATTAGGTGCAGTACAGTTCCCCCACATTAGGTGCAGTACAGTTCCCCCACATTAGGTGCAATATAGTTCCCCCACATTAGGTGCAGTACAGTTCCCCCACATTAGGTGCAATATAGTTCCCCCACATTAGGTGCAGTACAGTTCCCCCACATTAGGTGCAATATAGTTCCCCCACATTAGGTTGGCAGTATAGTTCCCCACATTAGGTTGGCAGTATAGTTCCCCCACATTAGGTGCAGTACAGTTTCCCCATATTAGGTGCAGTATAGTTCCCCCACATTAGGTGCAGTACAGTTCCCCGACATTAGGTGCCATATAGTTCCCCCACATTAGGTGCAGTATAGTTATAATTGTAGGGAGGAGGACAAGTCTAGAATTTACCATGCGGCTTACGGGACTAATTCTACCCCTGATCTTATATTTGCCAAGGGGTTCAATGGGCGGAGCCAAAGGGTTATCAAAATTAGGTTTTGCCTAGAGTGTGAAAAATCCATGCACCAGCCCTGACTAGACATCCCACTTGTGTGTATGTTTGCTGGTGTTTATAGGGAGGCATTTAATGTGGATTTGAAAAAAAAATAGTAAGTTGAATGGTAAAACTCATGTCTTTCTTTATTTGGCAAACAGAAGAACGCTGTTACTATAAGATGGTGGCACAGAGGGGGGAATATTCCAAATACAATTTTTTTTTGCACCAGATTGGTTGAAAAAGTGATGCGGCACCCAGCAAGCTTGGAGCAGTGTGCACGTTGTAGTTTTGGGTCTGCAGCTGACCCAAAA
Organism: Hyla sarda; assembly: GCF_029499605.1. Taxonomy (NCBI): domain Eukaryota; kingdom Metazoa; phylum Chordata; class Amphibia; order Anura; family Hylidae; genus Hyla; species Hyla sarda. Next base: position 116,278,671 of record NC_079192.1, read on the forward strand.
CTAGGACTCCCAGCATGTTACACCATATTCTAAATTGTACTCCTATATAGTGCAGGATGTGTGGAGTTGTAGTTTTGGTCATCATAGATTGTATCAGGGCATGCTGGGAATTGTAGTTGGTAACTGCACCTCCCCGCATTGCATTCCTTCAAGGAATGCAATGCTGGGATTTTCAGTTACCAACTACAATTTCCAGCATGCCCTGATACAATATATGGTGACCAAAACTACAACTCCCATTATGTTGCACTGGGGGTGCTGTGTGTGTGTGTGTGTGTGTGAGGTGCTGTGTGTGTGTGTGGGGGGGGGGGGGTGCTGTGTGTGGGGGTGCTGTGTGTGAGGTGCTGTGTGTGAGTGTGGGGTGCTGTGTGTGTGTGTTTGAGGGGTACTATGGGTGCTGTGTGGGGGATTGGGCACATAATACATACATAATATAAAATATATACATAATACATTAAAAAAATGTTATTTCAGCTCCCGGGTCGGTGCTGTAGTAGTTTTTAGTATATTTGCTGGTAGAAGAGCACGGACTGCAGAGAGTGGGCCGTGTCCCGTGTATCAGAACAAAGGAAAAAAGAAAGTTGCCTCTTTCAAGGTGCTTGTAGTATTAAAACATCAAACCTTTAATCTGTATGCATTAAAAATAGAAAAAAGTGGACATCAATCATAAAAGAGAAGCGAAACTCCAACACGTTTTGAGCAAAACTCCAACACGTTTTGAGCAAAATGTAGCGCTTAATCATGGCTATATGTAGCCCAAAACGCACTGGAGTTTCACTTTTCTTTTATGATGTCACCTTTTTCTATTTTTAATGTATACAGATTAAAGGTTTGATGGTTTAATACTACAAGCACCGTTATCCTTGGAAGAGCTGGAGGAAACTTTCTTTTTTCTTTTGTTCTGATTCATAATACATATATACATACGTCATACATACATACACACATCATACATGCATAATCTACACATATATATATATATATATATATATATATATATATATATGATATATACACACACATACATACATAATGCATAAATACATACTATATGCTGTCACGGTTCGGCTGGCTGGAGGTGGATCCTCTGTGCCAGAGAGGGATTGGCGTGGACCGTGTTGGTGGACCGGTTCTAAGTTGCTACTGGTATTCACCAGAGCCCGCCGCAAAGCGGGATGGTCTTGCAGCGGCGGTAGCAACCAGGTCGTATCCACCAGCAACGGCTCAACCTCTCTGACTGCTGAAGATAAGTGCGGTACAAGGGAGTAGACAAGAGAAAGGTCGGACGTAGCAGAAGGTCAGGGCAGGCAGCAAGCATCGTAGTCAGGGGCAACGGCAGGAGGTCTGGAACACAGGCTAGGAACACACAAGGAAACGCTTTCACTGGCACAATGGCAACAAGATCCGGCGAGGGAGTGCAGGGGAAGTGAGGTATAAGTAGGGAATGCACAGGTGAACATACTGATTAAGCCTGCTGCGCCAATCAGTGGCGCAGTGGCCCTTTAAATTGCAGAGACCCGGCGCTAAGGAGCGGGGCCACGCGCGCCGGGACAAGACAGACGGGGAACAGGTCAGGTACGGGAGCCGGGATGCGCATCGCGAGCGGTCGCCTCCCGCATCGCGAAACGCATCCCGGCTGGGAGTGATATTGCAGCGCACCCGGTCAGCAGGTCTGACCGGGGCGCTGCGAATGAGAGGATGCTGCGAGTGCTCCGGGGAGGAGCAGGGACCCGGAGTGCTCGGCGTAACAGTACCCCCCCCCCTTGGGTCTCCCCCTCTTCTTGGAGCCTGAGAACCTGAGGATAAGACTTTTGTCTAGGATGTTGTCCTCAGGTTCCCAGGATCTCTCCTCTGGGCCACAGCCTTCCCAATCCACCAAAAAAAATCTTTTCCCTCTGACAGTCTTGTAGGCCAGAATCTCCTTCACAGAGAAGACGTCAGATGAACCGGAAACAGGAGTGGGAGAAACAACTTTGGGAGAGAAGCGGTTAATGATGAGTGGTTTAAGGAGAGAGACATGGAAGGCATTGGGAATACGAAGAGAAGGAGGAAGAAGGAGTTTGTAAGAGACAGGGTTAATCTGGCACAAGACTTTGAAAGGGCCAAGATAGCGTGGTCCCAGTTTGTAACTGGGGACACGAAAGCGGACATATTTAGCGGAGAGCCATACCTTGTCTCCGGGAGCAAAAATGGGGGGAGTTCTTCTTATCAGCAAATCTTTTCATCCAGGATGAAGCCTGTAAAAGAGAATTTTGGGTTTCTTTCCATATGGTGGAAAGATCACGAGTCACTTCATCCACAGCGGGCAAACCAGAGGGCAAGGGAGTAGGGAGGGGAGGAAGAGGGTGACGGCCGTACACCACGAAAAATGGGGATTTAGCAGAAGATTCGGAGACTCTGAAGTTGTATGAGAATTCGGACCATGGTAGAAGATCTGCCCAGTCATCCTGGCAGGAGGAAACAAAATGCCGTAAATAGTCACCCAGGACCTGATTAATTCTTTCTACTTGCCCATTGAATTGGGGATGATAAGAAGAAGAGAAGTTTAATTTGATCTTGAGCTGTTTACAGAGGGCCCTCCAGAATTTAGACACGAATTGGACGCCTCTATTTGAGACGATATGCGTGGGCAAACCGTGAAGGCGAAAAATGTGTACAAAAAATTGCTTTGCCAACTGAGGCGCTGAAGGAAGACCAGGAAGAGGAATAAAATGTGCCATCTTGGAAAATCGATCAACGACCACCCAAACAACTGTGTTGCCACGGGATGAGGGCAAGTCCGTAATAAAGTCCATACCAATCTGTGACCAAGGCTGTTCAGGAACAGGCAGAGGATGAAGGAGACCAGCAGGCTTCTGGCGAGGAGTCTTATCCCGGGCACAGACAGTACAGGCCCGCACGAAATCAACAACATCAGTCTCCAGAGTCGGCCACAAATAAAAACGAGAGATGAGTTGCAAGGATTTTTTGATGCCCGCATGGCCTGCGAGGTGGGAGGAGTGTCCCCATTTGAGAATCCCGAGACGCTGGCGTGGAGAAACGAAGGTCTTCCCTGGAGGAGTTTGCCTGATGGAGGCTGGAGAAGTGGAGATCAGACAGTCTGGAGGAATGATATGTTGCGGAGAGACCTCTACTTCAGAGGCATCAGAAGAATGAGAGAGGGCATCGGCCCTAATGTTCTAGTCAGCAGGGCGAAAATGGATTTCAAAGTTAAAACGGGCAAAGAACAACGACCACCTAGCCTGGCGAGGGTTCAGTCGTTGGGCAGACTGGAGATAGGAGAGATTCTTTTGATCAGTGTATATGATAACTGGAAATTTTGATCCCTCCAGCAGGTGCCTCCATTCCTCAAGCGCCAATTTAATGGCCAGTAGTTCTCGATCACCAATGGAGTAGTTTCTCTCCGCCGGAGAGAAGGTCCTAGAAAAAAAACCACAAGTAACAGCATGCCCGGAAGATTTTTTTTGTAGAAGGACAGCTCCAGCTCCCACAGAGGAGGCATCTACCTCCAATAGAAAGGGTTTAGATGGGTCAGGTCTGGAGAGCACGGGAGCAGAAGAAAAGGCAGACTTGAGATGTTTAAATGCGTCTTCCGCTTGGGGAGACCAGGACTTAGGATTGGCATTTTTCTTGGTTAAAGCCACGATAGGGGCCACAATAGTGGAGAAGTGTGGAATGAATTGTCTGTAATAATTGGCGAACCCCAAAAAACATTGGATAGCACGGAGTCCGGAGGGGCGTGGCCAATCTAAGACGGCAGAAAGTTTATCTGGGTCCATTTGTAGTCCCTGGCCAGAGACCAAGTATCCTAGGAAAGGAAGAGATTGACATTCAAAGAGACATTTCTCCATTTTGACATAAAGTTGATTGTCCCGAAGTCTCTGAAGAACCATGCGGACATGCTGGCGGTGTTCTTCTAAGTTGCCAGAAAAAATCAGAATATCATCCAGATAAACCACAACACAAGAATATAGGAGATCACGAAAAATTTAATTAGCAAAGTCTTGGAAGACGGCAGGGGCGTTGCACAGGCCAAAGGGCATGACCAGATACTCAAAGTGTCCATCTCTGGTGTTAAATGCAGTCTTCCATTCGTCCCCCTCCCTGATGCGGATGAGATTATAAGCACCTCTTAAGTCCAGTTTGGTAAAGATGTGGGCGCCTTGTAGGCGATCAAAGAGTTCCGAGATAAGAGGTAAGGGGCAGCGGTTTTTTACCGTGATTTTATTAAGTCCTCGGTAATCAATGCAAGGGCGTTGGGAGCCATCTTTTTAGGACACAAAAAAAAATCCAGCTCCGGCAGGAGAGGAGGACTTGCGGATAAACCCCTTTTTTAAATTCTCCTGGATGTACTCCGACATGGCTAGAGTCTCTGGAGCAGACAGGGGATAGATTCTGCCCCGGGGTGGAGTAGTACCCGGGAGGAGGTCAATAGGACAGTCATAAGGCCTGTGAGGAGGTAAAGTCTCTGCTTGCTTTTTGCAAAAAACATCAGCATAGTCCATATAAGCCTTAGGAAGACCGGATACCGGGGGAACCACAGGGTTACGACAGGGAGTACTGGGAACCGGTTTAAGACAGTTCCTGAGACAAGAAGTACCCCAGTTCTTGATTTCTCCTGTGGACCAATCAAGGGTTGGGGAATGGCGTTGAAGCCACGGTAATCCAAGAAGAATTTCAGAAGTGCAGTTGGAGAGGACCAAAAATTCAATTTTTTCGTGATGGGGTCCAATCTTTAATTGTTAACAGAATTGATGTAGAGGGGTCTGGCGAGACTGGTCACCGGGATGTTGAACCTGTTGATGAGGGAGGCCAAAATAAAATTTCCTGCAGATCCGGAATCCAAGAAGGCCATAGCAGAGAAGGAGAAGGTAGAAGAAGATATCCGCACAGGCACAGTAAGGCGTGGTGAAGCAGAGTTCACATCAAGAACTGTCTCACCTTTGTGCGGAGTCAGCGTACGTCTTTCCAGGCGGGGAGGACGGATAGGACAATCCTTCAAGAAGTGTTCGGTACCCGCACAGTATAGGCAAAGATTCTCCATGCGGCGTCGTGTCCTCTCTTGAGGTGTCAGGCGAGACCGGTCAACTTGCATAGCCTCTACGGCGGGAGGCACAGGAATGGATTGCAGAGGACCAGAGGAGAGAGGAGCCGGGGAGAGAAACCGCCTCGTGTGAACAAAGTCCATATCCTGGCGGAGCTCCTGACGCCTTTCGGAAAAACGCATGTCAATGCGGGTGGCAAGATGAATAAGTTCATGCAGGTTAGCAGGAATTTCTAGTGCGGCCAGCACATCTTTAATGTTGCTGGATAGGCCTTTTTTAAAGGTCGCGCAGAGGGCCTCATTATTCCAGGATAATTCGGAGGCAAGAGTACGGAATTGGATGGCGTACTCGCCAACAAAAGAATTACCCTGGACCAGGTTCAGCAGGGCAGTCTCAGCAGAAGAGGCTCGGGCAGGTTCCTCAAAGACACTTCGAATCTCCGTGAAGAAGGAGTGTACAGAGGCAGTGACAGGGTCATTGCGGTCCCAGAGCGGTGTGGCCCATGACAGAGCTTTCCCAGACAGAAGGCTGACTACGAAAGCCACCTTAGACCTTTCAGTAGGAAACTGGTCCGACATCATCTCCAAGTGCAGGGAACATTGCGAAAGAAAGCCACGGCAAAACTTAGAGTCCCCATCAAATTTATCCGGCAAGGATAATCGTAGGCCGGAAGCGGCCACTCGCTGCGGAGGAGGTGCAGGAGCTGGTGGAGGAGATTGTTGCTGAAGCTGTGGTAATAGCTGCTGTAGCATCACGGTCAGTTGAGACAGCTGGTGGCCTTGTTGCGCTATCTGTTGCGACTGCTGGGTGACCACCGTGGTGAGGTCGGCGACAACTGGCATTGGGACTTCAGCGGGATCCATGGCCGGATCTACTGTCACGGTTCGGCTGGCTGGAGGTGGATCCTCTGTGCCAGAGAGGGATTGGCGTGGACCTTGTCGGTGGACCGGTTCTAAGTTGCTACTGGTATTCACCAGAGCCCGCCGCAAAGCGGGATGGTCTTGCAGCGGTGGTAGCAACCAGGTCGTATCCACCAGCAACGGCTCAACCTCTCTGACTGCTGAAGATAAGCGCGGTACAAGGGAGTAGACAAGAGCAAGGTCGGACGTAGCAGAAGGTCAGGGCAGGCAGCAAGGATCGTAGTCAGAGGCAACGGCAGGAGGTCTGGAACACAGGCTAGGAACACACAAGGAAACGCTTTCACTGGCACAATGGCAACAAGATCCGGCGAGGGAGTGCAGGGGAAGTGAGGTATAAGTAGGGAGTGCACAGGTGAACATACTGATTAAGCCTGCTGCGCCAATCAGTGGCGCAGTGGCCCTTTAAATTGCAGAGACCCGGCGCGCGCGCCCTAAGGAGCGGGGCCGCGTGCGCCGGGACAAGACAGACGGGGAACGGGTCAGGTACGGGAGCCGGGATGCGCATCGCGAGCGGGCGCCTCCCGCATCGCGAATCGCATCCCGGCTGGGAGTGATATTGCAGCGCACCCGGTCAGCAGGTCTGACCGGGGCGCTGTGAATGAGAGGATGCTGCGAGCGCTCCGGGGAGGAGCGGGGACCCGGAGCGCTCGGCGTAACATATGCATTCAAACATCATACATATATAATACATACACACATCATACATGCATAACCTACACACGCATATATATATATATATACACACACACACATACATCATACATATATAATACATACACACATCATACATGCATAACCCACACACATATTATATATATATATATATATATATATATATATATATATATATACACACACACACATACATACATCATACATATATAATACATGCAAACATCATACATAGATAATGCATGCATCATACATACATACATACGCACACCATACATAACACATACACAAATCCATAATATATACATATACACATCATACATACATAACATACAGTACATACATAACATATGTATATGGTATGTATGTACTGTATGTATGATGTGTGTATGTATGATGTATTTATGTATGATGTGTATGTGTATATATTATGGATTTGTGTTTGTATTATGTATGGTGTGTATATGTATCATGTATGTATTATATATGTATGATGTGTGCATGTGTATATTATGTATGTATGTATTACATATGTATGATGTTTGTATTTATGCATTATGTGTATATACATATATATATATATATATATATATATAAATATATATATATATATATATATATATATATATATATATATATATATATATTATACATACATAATGCATAAATGCAATCATACATATATAATACATACATACATAATATACACATGCACACATCATACATCCATAATACATACAGAATACACACCATACATACGTATTACATCCATAATACATACATATTACACACACCATACATACATATTACACACACCATACATACATATTACACACACCATACATACATATTACACACACCATACATACATATTACACACACCATACATACATATTACACACACCATACATACATATTACACACACCATACATACATATTACACACACCATACATACATATTACACACACCATACATATATACATACATATTACACACACCATACATACATAATACACACATCATACATCCCACCCCCCTCCCGTCCTCGGTCTGTGCACTTTTCTTACCTGCGGCAGCCATGTTGGGGTCAGAGGCCGGGCATGTCCACTCCCATCTGCTGCACACTTTGCACCATCGCCCACTTCTTCCTCATGCCGAGGAATGGACACTCGGTGCCAGGAATTGCGGCCAGGAGCATCTCAGGAGGTGTAAGCAGACGTGCGCAGCTACGGGGCAGCCCCTGCGTCTGCAGTTAGCGCAGCAGTGTGCGCGGCCGGGGAAGGGGGTGGAGTGGCCCGGAGGAAGGGGAAAAGAGTGGCCCAGAGGAAGGGGGGATAGAGCGGCCGGAGGACAGGGGATAGAGCGGACGGAGCCGCAAATTCCGCAAATAAAAAAAAATGCATTTTTAAACATCCGGTGTGCCCTGAAAGTCCCCATCATGTATGATTGTGACTGTCGGGGATGTCCGGTGGGGCTGGGGTTTAGTAGGGAGAAGAAAAAAAAAAGTCCTGCAGCAGCGGGCCGCGGCCTCGGTGATTAGGGTGTGCCTGTGCACACCCGGCACACCCCGTGCGCACGCCTATGCTCCCAGCATGGAGCAGAGTGTGCTCCATGTTGGGAGTAGTAGTAACTGCAGTTAAGGAAAGATCACAGCAGATGCCACTCCGGACACCGGCTGTGATCCTCCTGTATAATATATAGATGTGGCCGCTCTTCTATGGTCCCCAGCACTGAAGTGTATATATACACCTATTCATATTTCCCACAGAGAGTTGTGATTGGCTTGAACCATCTGGCCAATCACAGCTCTCTGCGGTAAATATGAATAGGTGTATATATAAGTCAGTGAAGGGGACCATAGAAGAGCGGCCACATCTATACATTATACAGGAGGATCTCTACAGGGGATCTGTCAATTAGTACAGGTACTACTACTCCCATCATGGAACAGTGTGTTCTATGCTGGGAGTGGTAGTACTACCTAAAAAATTTTAAAAAATAAATAAAAAAAAAGTGAAAAACTCACACTACATTTTTTTTTATTGTCGGCTACATTTTTTGTGCCCTAAAATAGATAAATAAATAATTAAATATATTTAGTGGTAGATATGGTGTGGGAGGTGACATATTAATATGACTCAAATATATTGCCAAAATGTGTGTTTAGGGCTGGTAAAGATGCTTTCATGTTACCATCCCTAGAGAATATTATATATATATATATATATATATATATATATATATATATATATATATATATATATATTGATATTGGAGTACAATATTACATGAAAAGGGCAAAATGTCAGTGGTACATGGAATTCAAACCAAAACAGTTTCTGATATTTCATTTAGCCCTAGAGGAACCAAATAATAAATTTTACAGATCCATAATACCTCTAATCATTTAGGGCTTCAAATCTGTTGGAGAGGTGTTCAGTGACAAAGTCTATAGGCATAATAGAGTATGGATTATCAATGTTGCGATGGGCTGTAGCACAGTGTCTAGATAGACTGCATTTGAAAATGTGTTTTGACAATGTGACTGTTTCTTAACCCTGTTCCTCAGTTTTTCTGTAGTGCTTTTTTTTTGTGCTCTCAGCGCAACACCAATGGATGAATGGATTTTCTTCTTTCACTATTTATTTAATCATACAGTACTTCACTAGGGGCATGTGTCTCTTTTTTCCTTTTCTCCCCTGATCTATTGCAGAGGGGGGAGTGTGTTGCACAGAAAAGCTTTTTTACACCAGCGATTCACCTCATGCCCAAATCCAGCCTAAAAGCACTGATAGGGAAGGGAGTGAGATTGAGAAAGAGAGTGCATTTTTGGGTGTAGTACACAGTGACCGTGTGCTGCAGCACTGGTGTGTACTGCTGGTGTTGTAGACAAATACTATTTTAACCCCTTAAGGACGCAGGACGTAAATGTATGTCCTGGTGAGGTGGTACTTAACGCACCAGGACGTACATTTACGTCCTAAGCATAACCGCGGGCATCGGAGCGATGCCCGTGTCATGCGCGGCTGATCCCGGCTGCTGATCGCAGCCAGGGACCCGCCGGCAATGGCCGACGCCCGCGATCTCGCGGGCGTCCGCCATTAACCCCTCAGGTGCCGGGATCAATACAGATCCCGGCATCTGCGGCAGTTCGCGATTTAAATGAACGATCAGATCGCCCGCAGCGCTGCTGCGGGGATCCGATCATTCATAATGCCGCACGGAGGTCCCCTCTCCTTCCTCCGTGCGGCTCCCGGCATCTCCTGCTCTGGTCTGTGATCGAGCAGACCAGAGCAGGAGATGACCGATAATACTGATCTGTTCTATGTCCTATACATAGAACAGATCAGTATTAGCAATCATGGTATTGCTATGAATAGTCCCCTATGGGGACTATTCAAGTGTAAAAAAAAATGTTAAAAAATGTAAAAGTAAAAGTAAAAAAAAAGTGAAAAATCCCCTCCCCCAATAAAAAAGTAAAACGTCAGTTTTTTCCTATTTTACCCCCAAAAAGCGTAAAAAACATTTTTTATAGACATATTTTGTATTGCCGCGTGCGTAAATGTCCGAACTATTAAAATAAAATGTTAATGATCCCGTACAGTGAACGGCGTGAACGAAAAAAAATAAAAAAAAGTCCCAAATTCCTACTTTTTTTATACATTTTTTAAAAAAAATTATAAAAAATATATTAAAAGTTTTTTATATGCAAATGTGGTATCAAAAAAAAGTACAGATCATGGCGCAAAAAATGAGCCCCCATACTGCCGCTTATACGGAAAAATAAAAAAGTTAGAGGTCATCAAAATAAAGGGATTATAAACGTACTAATTTGGTTAAAAAGTTTGTGATTTTTTTTAAGCGCAACAATAATATAAAAGTATATAATAATGGGTATCATTTTAATCGTATTGACCCTCAGAATAAAGAACACATGTCATTTTTACCATAAATTGTACGGCGTGAAAACAAAACCTTCCAAAATTAGCAAAATTGCGTTTTTCGTTTTAATTTCCCCACAAAAATAGTGTTTTTTGGTTGCGCCATACATTTTATGATATAATGAGTGATGTCATTACAAAGGAAAACTGGTCGCGCAAAAAACAAGCCCTCATACTAGTCTGTGGATGAAAATATAAAAGAGTTATGATTTTTAGAAGGCGAGGAGGAAAAAATGAAAACGTAAAAATTTAATTGTCTGAGTCCTTAAGGCCAAAATGGGCTGAGTCCTTAAGGGGTTAAGCATACTGGAGTGCATTGTTCTCCCCTCATAAGGGCATAGCCACATATGTACATCTAATTGGTGTACCATTTTGTTCCTGTTAAAGTCTTAAGGGTTTAGATACTGTGAAGGTATGGAAATAGAAGGAGTCGGCACTCAAGTCTCAGGTGGTGCACGCAGACCAAAAGACTGGATCAGGTAGTAGAAATGAAGTATTGGCACTCACAGGTAATCTTGCAAAATCTTGAAGTGTTTATTCACATAAACGGTATACAGGTGTACAGGACGCGTTTTGGCTTCACGCCGCTATCAACCGCAATGGTTTTTTTTTTTAACATATTTTATTTCATTTTTGCCATATATAAACATATATAAACGTAGTAAAGCTCATCCAAACATCAACACAACATGAAGAAACAAACAGAGTTAAACATGCTCAAAGATTAGTGTTCTGGGAACTGTGCACTGTGCTTCCATTCCCAGACATTTTGCGTATCCGAGCTAGAAAGGTCTTAAGAAAAAGGAGTTTGTCCGCTGTAATAGCGATAAGATATAATACACTAGATGTGAATCTCTGGGTTATCTCGATACATAAATTGCAATAATCAAGGCAATGGTAAGCACCTATGAAATATAAAGTGGGTTAGTCTAATCACTAAAACAATCCCTATAGCTGTTCAGACATTCATGCAGGCAACCTCAAAGCCCCCAAGGTATCTCCCAAGATCCCCCTGCAATACCATTCCGTTGCGTCAAAAGGTCGAACAATATCTGCTATCTCTGCTTCTGACTACTGCATAACAATAAAGGTTTCCCATTTTTCAAAAATGTGTCTGTTCGAGAATTTTTGTGCCTCTCAGTATCTAGCCTGTCTATTCTACAATAATTTTTCATTTGTGCTATAACCATGGCCAACGTGGGTGTAGAAGGCTTGAGCCATGATGTGAACAGACAACGGAGGGCTACATGTATTGTGACATGGACCAGGGGAGGTATCTTGGGTCCTGTGCAGTTCTGGCTATCTGGAGGTCTAAATTGGTGAAATAGCAACGCTCTAGGAGTGTTGGGCAGTTTAAGATTCCATGTGTCGTTGATGTATGACAGAATCATAGTCCAGTAAGTTTTTGTGTGCGTACACATCCACACTCCATGCCATAAATCTGTTAGGGGGGTAGAACATTTTGGGCAGGACGTTATCCTGTCTGGGAAGGTGGGAGAGGGGAGAATATTAAATCCGCAGATTGCTTTGTGCGCTAGTTTATAGTATGACTCCCGCCATCTCTCATTAATAATGGTACGTCTCACAATTTGCCACCCATGTAAAACACAGTCTGATATGTCGTCTCTCGGTATCCATGAGGACCACAATGAAAATAACGTGGTAGGTTCTATTTTAAGTAGTGCTTGTCTTAACACCGGATACACATCTGATATGTATAGTCTGTGGGGTTCAGCGCCAATTAGTCTGTCAAGTGCATGGTCAACCGCTTCTAAGTCCAGTATACGTAATCTGGACCTAAAGAAGGAGCACATCTGAGTCAATAGAAAAATGTGTGACGGGGGTAAATTGAGTCGCGTCTGTAGATCATGAGGGGATAGCCAACACTTATTCGTCTTATCCATGAAGTCGCTCTCTTTCGTCAGTCCTCTAGCTATCCATAATAAGTGTATTCCCAGGGGAATATTTTGAGGTGCCTCTGGGTGACCAGATAAGGGGTGATATTTGGAGACCAGAAATCTCCGGATCTCCTTCCATGCCACTATTGTGTCCTTCAAAACGACTGACCTTTTCACTAAAGGAGGGAGCTTTGAGTATGAGGTATGGAGCAGAGCAGATAAACTCCATGGCGAAGCTAGATCTGCTTCTAAACGATATGTGACATTACAGGACGATCCGTGTATCCAATCTGATAGGAAGCGTAAAAGACAGGCAAGATTGTATCCTCTAATATTGGGGAAGTTTAAACCTCCCTCCTGTTTGCTCAACATGAACTTACGGAGTGCTATCCTTGGCCTTTTACCCGCCCATATGAATTTTGTGAATCCCGAATTTAAGACTCTAATGTCATCATGGCAAAGTAACAGTGGCAGCATCTGTAGTGGATACAAGAGGTGTGTAAAACTTATCATCTTCACCAGATGACATTGTCCCATGAAAGTCAAAGGTATGGATTTCCATCAGTTCAACTCTGCACTGATTTTAGCGAGCAAGGGGGGGTAATTAACCCCTTAAGGACCGAGCCCTTTTTCACCTTAAGGACTGGAGCGTTTTTTGCAATTCTGACCACTGTCACTTTAAACATTTATAACTCTGGAATGCTTTTAGTTATCATTCTGATTCCGAGATTGTTTTTTCGTGACATATTCTACTTTAACTTAGTGGTAAAATTTTATGGTAACTTGCATCCTTTCTTGGTGAAAAATCCCCAAATTTGATGAAAAAAATTAAAAATTTTGCATTTTTCTAACTTTGAAGCTCTCTGCTTGTAAGGAAAATGGATATTAAAAATAATTTTTTTTTGGGTTCACATATACAATATGTCTACTTTATGTTTGCATCATAAAATTTATGAGTTTTTACTTTTGGAAGACACCAGAGGGCTTCAAAGTTCAGCAGCAATATTGAAATTTTTCACAAAATTTTCAAACTCGCTATTTTTCATGGACCAGTTCAGGTTTGAAGGGGATTTGAAGGGTCTTCATATTAGAAATACTCCATAAAAGACCCCATTATAAAAACTACACCCCCCAAAGTATTCAAAATGACATTCAGTAAGTGTATTAACCCTTTAGGTGTTTCACAGGAATAGCAGCAAAGTGAAAGAGAAAATTCAAAATCTTCATTTTTTACACTCGCATGTTCTTGTAGACCCAATTTTTGAATTTTTGCAAGGATTAAAAAGGAGAAAATTTTTACTTGTATTTGAAACCCAATTTCTCTCGAGTAAGCACATACCTCATATGTCTATGTTAATTGTTCGGCGGGCGCAGTAGAGGGCTCAGAAGGGAAGGAGCGACAAATGGTTTTTGGGGGGCATGTCACCTTTAGGAAGCCCCTATGGTGCCAGGACAGCAAAAAAACACACATGGCATACCATTTTGGAAACTAGACCCCTCAGGGAACGTAACAAGGGGTAAAGTGAACCTTAATACCCCACAGGTGTTTCACGACTTTTGCATATGTAAAAAAAATATTTTTTTTTTACCTAAAATGCTTGATTTCCCAAAAATGTTACATTTTTAAAAAGTGTAATAGCAGAAAATACCCCCCAAAATTTGAAGCCCAATTTCTCCCGATTCAGAAAACACCCCATATGGGGGTGAAAATTGCTCTGCTGGCGCACTACAGGTCTCAGAAGAGAAGGAGTCACATTTGGCTTTTTGAAAGCAAATTTTGCTCTGGGGGCATGTCGCATTTAGGAAGCCCCTATGGTGCCAGGACAGCAAAAAAACACATGGCATACCATTTTGGAAACTAGACCCCTCAGGGAACGTAACAAGGGGTAAAGTGAACCTTAATACCCCACAGGTGTTTCACAACTTTTGCATATGTAAAAAAAAATACAATTTTTTTACCTAAAATGCTTGGTTTCCCAAAAATTTTCCATTTTTAAAAAGTGTAATAGCAGAAAATACCCCCCAAAATTTGAAGCCCAATTTCTCCCGATTCAGAAAACACCCCATATGGGGGTGAAAATTGCTCTGCTGGCGCACTACAGGTCTCAGAAGAGAAGGAGTCACATTTGGCTTTTTGAAAGCAAATTTTGCTCTGGGGGCATGCCGCATTTAGGAAGCCCCTATGGTGCCAGGACAGCAAAAAAAACACACATGGCATACCATTTTGGAAACTAGACCCCTCGTGGAACGTAACAAGGGGTAAAGTGAACCTTAATACCCCACATGTGTTTCACAACTTTTGTATATGTAAAAAAAAAATTTTTTTTTACCTAAAATGCTTGTTTTCCCAAAAAATTTACATTTTTAAAAAGGGTAATAGCAGAAAATATCCCCCAAAATTTGAAGCCCAATTTCTCCCGAGTACAGCGATACCCCATATGTGTCCCTAAATTGTTGCCTTGAAATACGACAGGGCTCCAAAGTGAGAGCGCGATTCGCATTTGAGGCCTAAATTAGGGATTGCATAGGGGTGGACATAGGGGAATTCTACGCCAGTGATTCCCAAACAGGGTGCCTCCAGCTGTTGTAAAACTCCCAGCATGCCTGGACAGTCAGTGGCTATCTGGCAATACTGGGAGTAGTTGTTTTGCAACAGCTGGAGGCTCCGTTCTGGAAACAGTGGCGTACCAGACGTTTTTAATTTTTATTGGGGAGGGGGGCTGTGTAGGGGTATGTGTATATGTAGTGTTTTTTACTTTTTATTTTATTTTGTGGTAGTGTAGTGTAGTGTTTTAGGGTACAGTCGCACGGGCGGGGGTTCACAGTAGTTTCTCGCTGGCAGTTTGAGCAGCGGCAGAAAATTTGCTGCAGCTCAAACTTGCAGCCGGATACTTACTGTAATCCTCCGCCCATGTGAGTGTACCCTGTACCTTCACATTGGGGGTGGAACATCCAGCTGTTGCAAAACTACAACTCCCAGCATGTACGGTCTATCAGTGCATGCTGGGAGTTGTAGTTTTGCAACCGCTGGAGGCTCCGTTTGGGAAACAGTGACGTACCAGACGTTTTTCATTTTTATTGGGGAGGGGAGGGGGGCTGTGTAGGGGTATGTGTATACGTAGTGTGTTTTACTTTTTATTTTATTTTGTGGTAGTGTAGTGTTTTTAGGGTACAGTCGCACGGGCGGGGGGTTCACAGTAGTTTCTCGCTGGCAGTTTGAGCAGCGGCAGAAAATTTGCTGCAGCTCAAACTTGCAGCCGGATACTTACTGTAATCCTCCGCCCATGTGAGTGTACCCTGTACATTCACATTGGGGAGGGGGGAACATCCAGCTGTTGCAAAACTACAACTCCCAGCATGTACGGTCTATCAGTGCATGCTAGGAGTTGTAGTTTTGCAACAGCTGGAGACACACAGGTTGTGAAACACCGAGTTTGGTAACAAACTCAGTGTTTTGCAACCAGTGTGCCTTCAGCTGTTGCAAAAGCTACAACCCCCAGCATGTACGGACAGCGGAAGGGCATGCTGGGTCTTGTAGTTATGCAACAGCCGGAGGCATACTACATTGGCTGGGGATGCTGGGGATTGTAGTTATGCAACAGCTGGAGACACACTGGTTTACTACTTAACTCAGTGTGCCTTCAGCTGTTGCAAAACTACAAGTCTCAGCAGTCACCGACAGCCAACGGGCATGCTGGGAGTTGTAGTTATGCAACCACCAGATGCACCACTACAACTCCCAGAATGCACTTTAGCTGATTGTGCAAGCTGGGAGTTGTAGTTACACAACAGCTGAAGGTACACTTTTCCATAGAAAGAATGTGCCTTCAGTTGTTGCAAAACTACAAGTCCCAGCATGCCCATAAGGGCATGCTGGGAGTTGTGGTGGTCTGCCTCCTGCTGTTGCATAACTACAGCTCCCAGCATGCCCTTGTAGCATGCTGGGAGCTGTTGCTAAGCAACAGCAGGAGGCTGTCACTCACCTCCAACGATCCACACTGCAGGACTGTCCCTCGCCGCCGTCGCTCCTGGGGCCCCGATCCCAACAGGGACGCCGGGGATCGGGGTCCCCAGCACCCGGGGTCGTCTTCCCGCACCCGCTCACGTCCTCCGGAAGAGGGGCGGAGCGGGTTGCGGGAGTGACACCCGCAGCAGGCGCCCTGATTGGTCGGCCAGTAATCCGACGAATCAGGGCGATCGTGAGGTGGCACCAGTGCCACCTCACTCCTGCAGGCTCTGGCTGTTCGGGGCCGTCTCTGACGGCCCCGATCAGCCAGTAATTCCGGGTCATCGGGTCACTGGAGACCCGATTGACCCGGAATCCGCCGCAGATCGCTGGACTGAATTGTCCAGCGATCTGCGGCAATCGCCGACATGGGGGGACATAATGACCCCCCTGGGCGATATGCCGGGATGCCTGCTGAACGATTTCAGCAGGCATCCGGCTCCCCTCCGGCTAGCGGTGGGGGCCGGAAATGCTCACGGCGTATCCATACGCCCTCGGTCCTTAAGGACTTGGAAACGGGGGCGTATGGATACGCCCTATGTCCTTAAGGGGTTAAGGGTATGTAGTTTGTCCGGTGTACATCCCACTTCAATCCCCAGATATGTGACATAGGCAGAGGCCAGCCTCACACCAAGTTCTGGAAGTCCTCTAATCCATCTATGGCTAGTGGGGCCTAACGGTAACAGTTCCGATTTAGATACATCCGCAATGCTTTGTAACTGAACACATGGCATTTTATAAGGAAGACCCGCACCCATCCCCATTGCGGTTGATAACGGCGTGAAGCCAAAAGGCTTCCTGTACACCTGTATACCGTTTATGTGAATAAACACTTCAAGATTTTGCAAGATTACCTGTGAGTGCCGAGACTTCATTTCTACTACTAGATACTGTGAAGGGCCAGCCAAAAGTTCACACCTGCTGGTGTTGTACACAAATACTGTTTTAAGCGTAGTGGAGCGTATTGTCTTCCTCTCATAATTGCCTCTCATAACAGTGGTGTACTGTTTTTGTTCCTGTTAAATTCTTAAGGGCCTAGATACTGTGAAAGGCCAGCCAAAAGTACACACCTACTGGTGTTGTAGACAAATACTGTTTTAAGTGTAGTGGAGTGCATTGTCCTCCCCTCATAAGTGCATACCACATATGTACATCTAAGTAGTGTACTATTTTGTTCCTGTTAAATTCTTAAGGGCCTAGATACTGTGAAAGGCCAGCCAAAAGTGCACACCTGCTGGTGTTGTAGACAAATACTGTTTTAAGCGTAGTGGAGCATATTGTATCCACCTCATATACACACTTAGTATGTTAGGCAGAGATGTGCTAGGACATGCACAGAGGAGTGGCTGAGGCCTAAATTCATCAGGCAGAGATCGCAGCAGACTAGGGGCGAGTGGCAGCAGGAGTCGCAGCGAGAGCCTTGAGCTCCCGATATCAGCTAGCAGACGTGTCTCGACCAGTAACAGATCTGCCGTCATCGATTTGGTTAACATGGTCATACACTTAATTACAAGTGACATCTGACACCCCCAGTCAACAGTCGGTGGGTTCCTCACACACAACCCTTAATTGGCATGGCCTGGGAGCAGTCCCTGTCCCATGCTGTTCCCTCCCCAACAGAAGTATCTTACGCTGTGGGTTCAGCTCCACTATTTAGTGAGGACAATTTACTAGAGGACAGTCAGCAGCTACTGCCTAGCTAAGAAGTGGAGGAGACATCCGCTGCTTCCTCCGCTAGGCGGGCAAGTAGTGATGAAGAGTGTGGCATGGAAGGTGGTGTTGCGAGCGTTCAAGCTCCTGAAGCAGACACTGTTGAGCAACCTGAGGAGGACATCAGTGGCGTGCAGACACAACTCTATGATGATGAAGCCGATCGCACTTTGGAGCCGAGTGCAGAAGGGGCTTGGTCATCATCAGGAAAAGAAGGTTGTAGGTTGCCCGTGAGGAAGCAGCTGAGCCAGCATAGTTGGCAGTCAGCATGGTGGCAGAAGTGGAAAGTCTGGAGCCAAACATGCCCAGGGTAGACTACCTGCTTAGCAGCAGCCTACCTTCCCGGGAGTTAATGGAACAGGGGTTCCTGGAGTTGGCTGGAGTAGCAGTCAATCAGTGCGGACTGTTGGTGCCAAAATCAGCTACTTGGCGGTTTAGCAGTTTTTCATAAAGCATCCAGAGGATGTTAACCTGGCCGCATGCAAGATGTGCCCACAGAAGGTGAAGCGTGGCCATTGTCCCAATGTTGGCACCACTGCCCTGCTTTAACTTATGCAGCTTCACCATAAAGTGGCCTTGGAGAACCGTGGCTCCAATGTGGTGGTCAGCCTGCTGCATCACCCAGTAGCATGCCGCTCCCTTTTTCAGCAAGTCAAAGCTCCACCACCAGGAAGCTTTGTGTCATACCCATATTCTGATGCTCCAGATGCTCCTGCTCCTCCTACTTCTAATCAGTAATTCCGCCAGAAATCCATCGGCGAAGCCATGTCTAAGAGACAACAATATGTGCCCACTCATCCAACAGTGTAGAATCTGAATGTGCTCCTGTCTAAGTTGCTGGTGCTGCAGTCTCTCCCTTTTCAAGTGGTGGACTCTGCACCTTTCAGAAAACTGATGGCCTGTTCCGAGCCGAGATGGAGAGTCCCAAGCCGTCATTTCTTTGTGAAGTAGGCAGTACCGGCCCTGCACAATTTTGTGGAACAGAAGGTGGGCCAATCCTTGAGCCTGTCGGTGAGTACCAAAGTGCACAGCAGCGCCGACCTCTGGAGCTGTAACTACGGTCAGGGACAATAGTGGTTCCTGCACAGTCACAACAACTTGGACAAGTCACGCCGCTTCTGCCTCCACGCTCTTAGGTCATTGGTCTTGTGACAGTGTGAGACTCCGCCTCATCCTCCTCTAGGGATTCCCCTGTGTAAATTCAATGTCAACCAGTGGCAGCTCATATGTGACACCTGCCATTTGTGAAACAGAGGACCCAGACACACTGTGGAAGTATGCAGTGGAGATTGAGGCAGGGAGTCCTTCCGAGTCACTTGCACACATGGCATGATGCATGCTCACTTGCTTGTGTATTGACCACCAAATTGTCACTATTCGGCAGTGGGATGACTTCTGGCTTTCGACCTTATTGAACACATGCTACCGGCACAAAATGGGGGCCTTTTTTACACCCACTGAGAGGGAGGACAAACTGACCTACTAAAGAGACATCTTTGTAGTCAGTTGTCCAATGCCTATGTGCGCCATCGTCCATCCTCTCACAGGTATGACTCGGGGGGCCCTCTGCATTTTCCTTCCACTGACATGGCTGCTGGGAAGGGGTGGGGTGGCAGGAGCAGTACCAGCTCCATCAGCAGCAGCCTTAATCTACAGCAGCAGCCTTAATCTACAGTCGCTGATGAGTAGCTTCTTCACCCACATAGTGAAGCAACTCATCAGCAGCAGGTAGACCTGGAGCAGGACCTGAACCAGCAGTTGGTGGCATAACTTGACATGACCATGCCAACAAACCCTGAAGATCCGCTGGACTTCTGGGCAGCCAAACTTGATTTGTGGCCAAACTAGCATAGTTTGCCCAGGAAAAGCTGTCCTTCCTGGCCAGTAGTGTGCAATCAGAGCTGGTGTTTAGTGCTGTGGGGGACATAGTAACCCAAGGAGAACTTGTCTGTCCCAAAAAAAATGAGGAGAGACTGACCTTTGTGAAGATAAATCAGGCATGGATCAGCCAGGATTTCCACCCACCAATGCCTGATGCATCAGTGTAGATTGATCATGGTGCCACACCAACACTTCACAAATATGGATAGTGCTTAACATATTTAAGTCGCTGCTCCCCAGTTACAGACATTCTTCCGCATCAGACCGCAAGTAAGTATTGAGGATATGCATTACGTAAAATGTAACTTTAAATAATAAGCTTAGGATAAAATATGTGTCAGGGACAGACCAGGGGACAGGGAGAGTGAGCCCTAAACTGACCCTAAAATTGCTCTCCCTGCCTACTTGCCCATCCAGCCTAAACGGTGGATCGACAACTGGAAGCCTGTCCCTACCTAACTAAAGTGCCAGGGCTTAAAAACACACACTAATAAATAGACAGTCACAAACCAGAAACATACAGGAACAAAGAATTCCAGAGTATAAAAGTTCAGAGGGCACAGATCAGAGAGTTAGTACAGAAGACACTATATCAGCGGTCATGAACAGAGGACTCCATAGATCAACGGACATGAAGAGAGGACTCAGAGGTCATGAACATAGGACACTAAAGATAAAAGGCCATGAACAGAACTCCAAAGATCTGAATAAAGAACTAATAAAAATATAGAGTTCAAAAGACCAGACAGGAAAATGGATGAGTCTGAACATAGTCCAGAAACAAAACAGGAATAAGCTGAATCCCCTAGAAAAACCTCTGGTAGACACAGGAATAACAATACCGTCTGAGTCCCCACGGACAGGTAAGCGGGATCTATCGCTAAACAGGAATATTCGCAATCCCACATAAAGCCTCAAGTAGACACAGAGTTCCCATGGACCGGTAACAGGGATCTATAGCTAAACAAGAATATTCGCAATCCCACATAAAACCTCCAGTAGACACAGAGTCCCCATGTACAGGTAACATGGATGCCTAGATACACAGGATATATGTTACGGAGCTGGATGTGGATCCTCTAACCTGTGTGGCTGAGGGCTCGGACCATATCGGGGACCGGAGTCTAAGATGCCGCTGGTCTTCACCAGAGACCACCGCAAGGAAGGACGAGCTTGCTGCGGCAGGTGACACCCAGGTCGCTACCCCTGACACGGCTCAACCACACAGATAGCTGGGCAAGGCGAGGTACCAAAGGATAAGACAGTAGTGTAGTCAGACGTGGCAGAAGGTCAAGGCAGATGGCAAAGGTGCCAAGGCAAAAAATGTAGCGGTAAGGTCTGGATACATGGATAGAACACACAATATGAAATGCTTAATCTCAGGCTAGGGGCACTGAAGATCCGGCAAGGAATTGGAGGAGGTGCAGGAACTTTATAATGTAGTGACAGGTGTGACAGTAATTATGGGCATACTGGCCCTTTAAATTTAAGAGCTCCGGCGTGCGCACCCTAGGAGGCGGGGACATGCGTGCCGAAGCTGAGACACGAAGGATGAAGCGGCAGCGGAGCATGGTGAGTGACTGGCTGGGATTCTCATGCGGGCGCATCCTACGATGCGAATCCCAGCCCCGCCAACAGACGGGAACACAGGGACTCTGTGCTCACGGCCAGTGCTTGCGGCTGGAGCGCAGAATGTAACAATATATTTATAGAACACTGTTCCCACTGAACACAATACAGGAATAATCGCAATCCCTTCAGAACACCTCCAGTAGACGCAGGTATAACAATACCCTCTGAGTCCCCATGGAAAGGGTAACAGGGATGCCTAAATACACAGGATATAGATATAGAACATTGTTCACACTGAACACAAGACAGGAATAGCAATCCCACCAAACACCTCCAGTAGACACGGAGTCCCCATGGAGCAGTAACAGGGATCAAACATAGGACACTGTTCACACTAGACACACAAACTGGACACTCCACTCCACTAAAGGAGTAGCCATAATAATAAATCAAAATAAACTACTCACCACCAGCAGAACACTCACCAGTGTGGACAGGATGCTGGCCCAGTAGGAAAACAGAAATATAAAACACAGAACTTCATAAGAACGGATACAAGAGAAAACACAGTCAAATAGAGAGTGCTTCACCAAGAGCTCCAAAGCAGCAAGTCCAGCATGTTAGTAAGTCAGGATGTAATGATCTCAATCACCAGCCCAGAGGCTAGACTGAGCTGATTTTAAATAGACACACCCTAGGAGCTATTGGCTAACAAGCAAAAGGCTATTAACTATTCCCTGACCAGGGAACATAAAACTTCACACACAACCAAACCAATAGCTGTGTGAACACAGGCCAATACAGACATGACAATATGGACCAATTTTTTTTTTTTTAAATCCAACAAACACTGCCATTTCCAAGGGTTTTTAGGTGGAAATAGAGAGAGTTTCCTGTGTGGGGCTGCCCTTTTTTAGGGTGAGTAACACTTGCCAAAAAGGGAATTAATAGGGCGAGAGTAGGGCCTTACATGGGAAGTTTTTACCCCCACCTGTTACAATGGACAACAAGTTGTTCCCTTCCACCTTATCGAGGAAAGCGATACACATCTTAAAAAGGGCAGCCCCACATAGGAACCAGTCCCTATTTCCACCAAAAAACCCTTGGAAATGGTAGTGTTTGTAGGTGGAAATAGGGAGAGGTTCCTGTGTGGGGCTTCCCTTTTTAGGGCATGTAACACTTGCTAAGAAGATAATTATTAATGCGAGAGTAAGGCCTTAGAGGGGAAGTTTTTACCCCCACCAGTTACTATGGACTATATGTTGTTCCCTTTCACCTTTTAGAGGTCTTTGCATCACATCAATACTTGGTGGTGTAGGTGGCACATGGTGTTTTTTGCACACCTTTCCTTTTGTTTGATTAAAAAAATAAAACATTTGGTGCATGTATTTTATCCTTAGCATGTTATTAAAAGTTAAGTTTTACTTGCAAATCCTCAATACTTACTTGTGCACACTAATACTTTTACAAAAGAGACCGTTTTCTTCTGCCTACCTGCTTAAGTTACTATTCTGATCCTGCCCCCCGCCTGATGACACACATCTGATGCCAAATTCTCCTGTTTTTCCCCCACCTTCGTCACCAGGTACTGGTTTTGCCACCCACAGCACCTGTCACCAGGTAACTTTCAGGATTCCTGATGCTGCTGCTGCCTCCTCCAGGCTGTCTCATTCTGCCATCATATGTTCTCCTCATGCTGCTGCCACCTCCAAGCTGTCTCATACTGCCAACATATGTTCTCCTCATGCTGCTTCCACCTCCAGGCTGTGTCATTCAGTCACTATATGTTCTCCTCATGGGGCCGCAAAATCCAGGCTGTGTCATTGAGCCACTATCTTGTCACCTCATGCTGCTGCCACCTCCCCGCTGTGCCATTCAGCCACTATGTGGTCTCCTCATACTGCCTCCACCTCCATGCTGTGTCATTCAGCCACTATATGGTCTCCTCACACTGCCGCCACTTCCACGCTGTGTCATCCAGCCACGATATGGTCTCCTCATGCTAATGCCACCTCCACGCTGTGTCATTCAGGCACTATATGGTCTTCTCATGCTGCCGCCTTCTCCACGCTGTGTCGTTCAGTCACTATATGGTCTCCTCGTGCTGCCACCACCCCCACGCTGTGTCATTCAGCCACTATATGTTCTCCTCATGCTGCCGCAAACTCCAGGCTCTGTCATTCAGCCACTAGATGCTGATGCCACCTCCACGCTGTGTCATTCAGCTACTGTATTGTCACCTCATACTGATGCCACCTCCAGGCTCTGTCATTGTGCCACTCTGTGACAGTGATTCTAATAGCGACGCCGCTGATCTGCATGTCATACTGAATAACAGTATTATCTCCCTAACGTAGCACACACCCTATGCGTGTTACAGCAGAGTGTTCTTCCCCCCTATTAAGGCTCTCTGTGGGTCAGAAACAGCTGCTTTTAATAGTGATTCACCGCAAATAAATTTGGACCGAAACACATTTTTGGGGAAAATACGACGAATCGCCCAAATCGAATTTATAAAAAATCAGCTCATCTCTAGTGATAATCATAGAAAACTTTTCTCCCGTACTTATGTGACAGTTCAGTAACCTTATGAAAATACAGGTCGAGTTCCTTCCGTCTATCTGGTCTAACTGAACAAATGAAGTCTCTATACAGTCATGGCCATAAATGTTGGCACCCCTGAAATTTTTCAAGAAAATATTTTGCTATGCACATGTTTATTCCCTTTGTGTGTATTGGAACTAAACCAAAATAGGGAGGAAAAAAAAGCAAATTGGACATGATGTCACACTAAACTCCAAAAATGGTCTGGACAAAATTATTGTCACGCTTTCAAAATTGTGGAAAGAAATTCACCCGTCAACTCAGGGATGTTCCAGCTGCGTAACGACGGGATACTGCCATGTTCAGAGGTCCTATTAGTATTATCCAGCACAGACATCTTCTATGTCTGACCGTGAGACATGCCTAGTAACACTAAATGAATCAGACACAATGAAATGATAACTGATATCTCATCGGATAACCACCACCGTAGCTTTAATAAAATGAGACTTACCCGTAGACGACTTACCTACCACCTAAGCCAAACAAGCAAGAACTAACTCACCTTATCGTGACAGATTAACCACGAACTGCAACATACAAAGAAATCGAAGGGTCTGTAGCCATGATGGGTCAGAACAAAATTATTATTATTACCCAAAGACGTGATGATTAATGAACAAACTGAAGTGTACTACTATCTGTTCTTCTTAAAACCTCCATCCTCAAGCCTGAAAATCGTAATGGAAGAATTCAACAGACCAACCTGAAAAGAAGCCTGCCAACCAGAAAACTGCAACACCAACTTGAAACTGAGACCATCTCACTACGGTTTACAAGGAATACAAAAAATGCAGCAAATGGACGCAAGAAGACTATTGCTGAAATCCTCAGATTTGCGCAAACCCTACTTAATACATAATTTTGAACAAAACATCATGACAAGGCACAACCACTCAGAATACTCACCACCTGAATAAGATGCAACTTATCAGAAAGCTGACTACCACAAGATAGCAAGACTAGAAAATCCCAACAAAATCCTGACAAGAAACTGAAAGAATCTGCAACCAATATAACACAGAATGACTTGCACCAACATACCGAGTAATGCATAACAATTGAGCATAATCATAACATGTACAACCCCCCAATGACGTGATGGGTCGGATTGAGATATGATCAATTAGTAAAGTACCCAAAGACATGATGGGTCTACTGCACATGAACATAACAAACATGAATATAACCCAAAGAAGGGATGGATATCAATAATCAAATCCACCTCTACCTGGAACTGACCGCCACCCGATAATTGAAAGAACTCTGGGTTCTTGACCTACGAACAGAAAATATGTAATGTTACGCAATATACTAGGCTAACAAGACCCCCAAACAAGACATACTTCCCCCCTACCTGACCAAAGAAGTGTGTGAATCAAAGGATGTGTAACAATGTAACCGCAGTAACCTACCGTCTTAATAACAGTAGCTTAAGACACCATACCTCTTAAAAGAAACTACAATTATGCACTGAAATATAGCTTACCAAGTACACAAAACTAGTCACCTATACGAAAAAGAATTGAAATATTACAGAAACAAATCCAGTAGGATCCAAATCCAGCCATCAAGATGACCGTCCACTAAAGAAAACCACTATTAACATTTGCCCTATTAATGAGTAATGACTTGAAGAGTAACCACCTACCAAAAGCCTAGTGTGCACTAACTCCAAGAAACAAGAAGTTAAAAGCACCCGTGACACACCCAGACGATCACAGGATAATAAGCTATAAAAAGGAACCACAAACATACCTTGCTACATCATACCGTAATACAGACTGAAATGAAATACCTACCAATTAATAGACTATTCCAAAGAAAAGCCCAGAGAAAATCTGTAAAACACGAAAGTTTGACACATTATACCTATAAACCACCTGGGCTATATGAAGTGAATGAGCCAAATATGTACTTAAAAACACATGCCCACTATGTTAAAGTATGACTAAAAGTAAACATTAACACAAATCCAAATCATGTATGTGTGTATATATATATATATATATATATATATATATATATATATATATATATATATATACAGTTTATATATAATATATATATATATATATATATATATATATATATATATATATATATGTGTTTTTTTTATTATTTTTTTCCCCATAGCGAAATCAAAATATGTGACAACTTGATATCCAGCTTCTTAGGACTGCAAGGAAAGAGGGGGGGGGGGCAACTACAGGAAGGAGCTGACAACAGTGACATAATATGGTGCCCTATTTAATTGATACCTCCTAGAGAAAATACGAGATATGGGGGGGGGGGGGGGGGGACG
This sequence comes from Hyla sarda, assembly GCF_029499605.1. Taxonomy (NCBI): domain Eukaryota; kingdom Metazoa; phylum Chordata; class Amphibia; order Anura; family Hylidae; genus Hyla; species Hyla sarda. Next base: position 116,305,227 of record NC_079192.1, read on the forward strand.
AATATGGACGTGTTTAGCCAGCCGTAAAACCTGCCAAGCACGGACCCAGAAAGGACCAAAGGGGAGATCGCACTCCCTGTGTCCCCTCTTTATTGCAAAACTACCCCTCATTGAATGTTTATCTATGACTGTACCCCCTATTGACTTAACCATATAGAAGCATATGTACATCATTACTCATATAAACAACCGCGGCCCCGAAGCAGCTGCCGCAGCCACCACACAGCCTCCCTGTATGTTCCCAGCACCGTGCACCGCTGCCCCAGAACCCTGACGTAACCAGACAAATGCCCGCAATTGACATGATCATACTCCTGCCCGCAGTTCTCAGCCCCCCCCCAGCCACGTTCAACAGATCCCGCTGACTGTTCATCGCTGCCGATGCTGAGAACCCTGGTCACATCTACTCACCATCCTGGATGACGCGGTGCTCCCAAGTTCCGGTCAGCTGACTGCGAACTTCTGGTCAGCTGACATGCTGATGAGAATGCAAATAACGCGCGGCATAAAGGACCTGCGCCGAGCGCAGGTTCCTAAAGGTACCACCGCCCCTCCCACAAATACAGGCTAAAAGATTTTAGCCTTCATGAATGTAACACTATGGGACAATAAAATCACCATTTGAATTTTCTTGGAGTGCTGCGGAACCTCTTTGTTCATATATATATATATATATATATATATATATATATATATATATTTATTTTATTTTTTTTTTTGCAGAAAATTTCCTGATGCAACTGTGATGAGAAATTATTATATGATATGTGTTAAAGGGCATTTAATTCCATTAGGTTGTCTCCTCTACCCTTCTAGCAAAACCAGCTGTAGCTCTTACACAGTAAAGGACAGCATCATTAATTTTAATCTAAAGACATATAAAAATGTGCCGTGTATTCAGGGAAAAATGAGATGGGAATTCCTAAGGCTAACTAGTAGAAGTGCATCTCACAGTCATTACTTCTTATCTATTCCATGGTTAATATCATTGTGTCTGTAATTATCTAAAGATCCAGACTTTATGAGTATTCAGAGAAAGGGAAGATGGGGGAGGATTTGACCTATGACTCCTTTTATACACAAAACAATATAGTACTAATTATTTATCTGACTTCTGATGGGAAATGCATCTCTCTCAGATTATCAATTAATTATCTTGCCTAGTTCTCCAAACACAAATTGTGGAGGAATCACTTATTTGTATTGCCCGATTGCCACAATCTAGACCCTTACACTACAGACTTACACTAAACCTTTTATATCACTTGCCCTCCCCTGATACCCCAGGTTCAGTCATCCATGCTTCATCCATCACTCTTGGCTCATGAGAGTATAGTATTGCCCTGAGCACAATGTTGAGGAATTAAAACAAAACTTCCCTCTAGGCTCTCTAAACTTTCCTGTTTTTTCTGTCACCAGTCAATGATCTATTTTCAGTGGTGTACTTAGAAGAAAGGTTCCCCCCAGGATAGAAATGTCTGGTGTTTATTTCTCTTTGCTTTCTATGACCCCTTGGTCAATACTTCCTGCCATTCATGTGCTTCCATCTTGAGAAAAGTTCTGCACATGCTGTGTTTTTACTATTCTTACCATTCTAAAAAACAATGTGACCAAACAGAATGGGACCTCCTCTCTCAAGGGTCTGCCACTATGGTATGCACGCTCTTGTCTATTGTTTAAATAAAGATTTTATTATCTTAAGTTTTTTTTTTATCTTGAAATCATTAAGTTTTATTCATTACTAGCTGAGTACTCTGTGTTGCCTGGTTTTTCCTTCCTAATCCTTCTTGGGGAGGAAGATCAACAAAGGAGAAAGCTTTTGACTTCATATCCCATCCTTATATATTGTTGTCATACCCCAACCCCATATCCCGTCCTTATATCTCAACCTCATATCCCGTCCTCATATCCCGACCTCATATCTCTTCCTCATATCCCGTCATCATATCTTGACCTCATATCCTGACCTCCTATCCCATCCTCATATCTCAACCTCATATCCCATCCTCCTATCCCGTCCTCCTATCCAGACCTCCTATCTCGACCTCATATCCCGACCTCATATCTCGACCTCCTATCCCGACCTCCTATCCCAACCTCATATCCCTTCCTCATATCCTTACCTCCTATCCCGTCCTCCTATCTTGACCTCATATCCCGTCCTCATATCTTGACCTGGTATCCCATCCTCATATCTCGACCTCCTATCCCGACCTCCTATCCCGTCCTCATATTCCATCCTCATATTCTGTCGTCATATCTCAATCTCCTATCCCATCCTCATATTCCGACCTCCTATCTCAACCTCATTTCCCGTCCTCCTATCTCGATCTCAAATCCCATCCTCATATCCTGACCTCCTATCACATCCTCCTATCTCGACCTCATATCCTGTCCTCATATCCCGTCCTCATACCCCAACCTCATATCCCATCCTCATATCTTGACCTTCTAAACCGACCTCCTATCCCGTTCTCATATTCTGTCCTCATATTCCGTCTTCATATTCTGTTCTCATATCTCAACCTCATATCCCATCCTCATATCCCGACCTCCCATCTCGACCTTATTTCCCGTCCTCCTATCCTGACCTCATATCCCGACCTCATATCCCGTCTTCATATCCTGACCTCATATACCATCCTTATATCCCATCCTCATATCCCGACCTCATATCCCATCTTCATATCCTGACCTCATATTCCTTCCTTATGTCCCATCCTCATATTCTGAGTTCCCATTGGCCCATCCTTCTTAAGGATCAACATTTGGGACCATTGTTACCTACCAAACCTTCCCTTACCTTCAGAAGAGGTCGTACTATTCGGAATATAGTAGCTCCCAGCAAGTTAAAACCTCAGACAAACAAGTGCGTTAGTACCGGTTTTCTTTCCATCACAGGGTGTTTCAAGTGCGGCCTCCCCAGATGCAAATGTTGTGCCGTTATTAAACACAAATGTACCTCTTTCTCCTCCACTTCTACCAAGACTACATATCCCATCAAAACCCACATTACCTGCAGCACCAAATACGTTGTATACCTGCTACAATGCCCATGCGGACTACAATATGTGGGGCGCACAATTCGTTGCTTTAGGGAACGCATCAACAAGCATCGCAGCAACACTGCTAATGGTTTCCTGTTGCATAGCGTATCCCGCCACCTGACTGAAGCTCATGCAAAAGACTTTAACTCCATCACTGCAACTCCAATTGAACACATCAGCAGTGATCAGTCCCACAGATACAGCACCCTGAGACGCAGGGAGAATTTTTGGATTCATTGTCTCCAGACTCTCTCACCCAGTGGACTGAATGAGATGATTGAGTGCAATTTGTGAGGCATCACTACTATACACATTATATTTATATATTTTCTATGCATTTTTCCTAATAATATTATTTTTATTCTCATTTTTATCTCTATTTCTTATTTATCTCACCTCATTTTCTGTCTCTGCCCATTGCCCCATCTCCCTCTCCCTCCCCCCTTCCCCCCCCCCCCCACAATATACATTCATAATTACTTTGGTTTCCCCCCCCCACTATTTTTTAGTGTCATAGCCGGCTGTTACATTTGCCATATATTATATTTTATTTTAATTTTAATTTTTAATTTTAATTTTATTTTATTTTATTTTTATTTTTATTTTTAATTTTATTTATTTTATTTTTATTTTTATTTTTATTATTTTTATTTTTATTTTTATTTTATTTTATTTTATTTTTCTACCATCATAGATCGTTTTTCTGTTTCTGCCCATAGTTTCCCCCCCCCCCCTTATTACTTTCCCTCCACCACTTAAACCCCCCCCCCCCCATTTTTCTCATTGCCACATCACTGGCTCTAGTTCAAGATGTCCATATTCAGTGACACTTTTATTGACGTCTATACACACTATCTACCACTGCATAGTCATCATATACTATCATCCTGATATTTTCCCTCCTGTGGGTTCCAGCGAGGGACTTCAGTGCCTGTCATCACGGGTGAGCCGGCCTCCTGAGCGCTGCCCGTGACGCGCTGCGCCTCTGCGCGTCGTGCGTCTCCCGGGCAACGCTCTCTGGCCGGACGCTTCCGACAGACTGCATGGTTACGCGTCTGTAGCAACGGCCACTTCCGCCGCACACTCCGGAGCTGCGGCCAGCGGCTCCAGATGCGCGCATATTACCTACTGTTCACCAATGATTTTATTTAGAGTTTTTGTAATAGCTCCATTTCATCAGGCTATTCTATGTGTCAGAATAGGTTTTCATGTTTTGCATATCTATTTTGATGTATTTATCATGCCTTTACAGTATGTGCCCCTGTTTACTGTAGCCCCTCCCCCTTATGTTTGGCGCCCATTTTAAGTGTATATATACCATGTAAGCACCACCAGTTGTTATCACTGATCTGAAGAAGGGGGCGCTGTCCCCCGAAACGCGTTATCTAGCCTGTATCCCTGCTTGCTATGATTCTACACCAATAAAGAAGCTATATCTTGCAAAATACTTCTGCCTCGGACTTTTCATCTTCATCTCACCAGGACAACAGCAGCGCCCTTTGAAAAAGGTTTTTTTCTTCCTTACCACTGCATATCTATCCAGGACTGGCTAGTCCTGTCCTGTACCTTGGGCTTAGCAGCTGTATCCGGTGGACTATTATCCATACCACCAACCCCACTGTGGGTCTACATGCGAGTTTTTTGCTCGCTCAAGGTGAGCACCCATTATCTACTCTTCGACTAACCCCCCCCCCACCTGTCATCAACGGTATCACACTAGGCGCCTTTCCGTCGGTCTTTCCTTCTTTTGCTCTTTTCATATTCTGTCCTCGGGTGGGACTGATTTGTGATGGAGATAGTGTAAGCTGAAAATAGAAGGGGGCATGGCTTTGTGGTACTGGGCGTGATTTGCAAGCCAGACTGATGCACAAAAAGGTAGAGAATAAAAGGGGTGGGGTTTAAAATGTTGGCGTGTATTTGTGAGATGGGGTGTGACTTGCAAGTCAGATTGACACATTCACCAGGAGATGCAGAGCGGAGCTTGTGGAGTAAGGTACTGGAAGTCCCATATACTTGCATGGGACTTGAAACAAAAGCCCATCTTTTATATAAGGGTGTAGGTAAGGGTTAATTCAACTATCATATCTTTTTATTTGACATATAAGTAATATGTATACCAGGTATTATTAAAATATCTCCAGCCGTACTGAAGTTATGTGGGCACATACATATTCCATTGATTTGCATGGGACTTTAAACAAAACCCCGACCCTCACAAATGGGGGTAGTTAAGGGTTAAATTAACTATCCTATATTTTAAGTGAACATATAAATAACATGTGACCAAGTATTATCGAAATATCTCCAGCCGTTTGAAAGTTATGCAGTAACATATATTTCCCATAGACTTGTATGGGGCTTGATACAAAAACCCCAACCCTGGCAAATGGGGGTGGGTAAGGGTTAAATCACTTATCCTATGTTTGTTGTTCACATATAAGTAACATGTGTGCCAAGTTTCATGTTAATATCTTTAGCCGTTTGGACACACACATGCATACATAGACACATTGGGGGACATTTACTAATCTAGTCTATTCTGGGTATGCTTATAGACTAGCGTATGTGGTAGTCTCCCGTCTATTGTGCTCCTAATTTACCAAAGGTCTCAAAGCCCTTGATAAATTCTGTGCTCAGACTTTAGGGTCTACAGCTTAAACTGCATTTAGACCTGCTCCAACATGGTCTGACATTTCAGCGTATTTTGGGCAGATGCGACTTGTCGCACAAAAGTCGCACTTGATAAATTCAGCACCAATGCATTTTCCAATGCATTTCCGTCTAAAATAGACTTGCATGCATCATGTTCTAAAAATCCTCTACAGCAAAAGTCGCAAAAAAGTCGCACATATTTAGACTGTGACTTTCTGTGCGACAAATTTAGACAGGAAAAACCAGTCTAAATCCTTTGATAAATCTCCCCCATTGAGTTTTATATATATATATATATATATATATATATATATATATATATATATATATATATATATATATATAGATTGTTACAGTAAAGATTACAATGGATGGTAATATATTTATATTGTTTCGGGCACCGGATGTAATTCCTTAGGGAGTCCAGAATGCAGTGTCCGGTAGCATATGGTCCCTTGTATGCTATGGATCCTGTCTATTATTCCCAAAAGGGTTCTACTACCCCTGTGGATGTTTATGCTCCAGTTCTCTTTATTTATCATTATGGCCCCCTGAATGTGCAGACACTGGTTGAGTTCCTTTTCAATTTTATTTATTCTTTTTTATTTTATTTATTCTTATTTATTTTTTATTTTTTCATTCCATTTTCATTTCCTTCCATTTTATTATTTTTATTCTAACCTATTTATTATACTTTGATTTATGTTCTCTCTCTCATTCACTACATACCCTTAATTGTGCTATTCATCTACATTTTAGCCAATCTATTGTTAATGTTGGTCTATGTTCCTTTGGTATCCACTATATACATTGCCCTGACTTGAGCCCTTTAGCATGATGGCCGCAGAGTATTCTTTGCTCTGCTTCATTGGTATTCATTATGTACATTGCCCTTAATTGAGCCCTTTAGCATGATGTCCGCGGAGTATTCTCCGCTTTGCTGCGCATGCGTCAATGCGCCTGCTTCCGGTTGATCTTCTGAGCTTCCGTTCACTCTGTACAACGCCGCGCTCGCGCCTGTCACAGGGTGATGACACAGCCGGCGTTTGTTTTTTGCATCAAGCAGGTTCCGCCCAGAGCTTCCGTCCATGTGAGTTACTTTTATGTTATCCTTATGTTTATTTTACATACACATGCACGATTTCGATATCAACCCTGTATCACTATAGATATGTTCTATGCCACTGTATGTACACATGATTGAATGTTCGTACCGATCGCGAGATCGCTTATGTTTTCTTATGTATTATGATCATTATGCAAATGTGTGATGTAATGATGATGTCACAGTTTCCACCATATTTATACCACTACCTGTACACTGTGTGTTTGCTTGATAAAGGCTGCAGGTACGCAGCTGAAATGTTGCCTTTGAACTAGATGGAAGAAACGCTATCTTAATTTTCACCTAATCTTGGAGTGCTGCAGTCTTCTTGGAATATACCTACTTGCATCCCGTGACCTGGGCTCGACTGATAGCACCCACCACAATTAGTGTGCTGCTCCCTATTGGATTTCTATTTATAATATATATATATATATATATATATATATATATATATATATATATATATATATATTTACAGTAGGTGAATGTCAAAGCTCTCCTCTTCCCACTCCCTTCTCCTATGCCTAGAAAATGCTTCCATTCTATTGAATTAGGTCTGTTCCAGACCATTGTGTCTATGTCCAAAGCATATGTTAGTCATATCTCTAGGCATTCCTCAACTTCTATATTCCTATATTACTTTTTTCATAAAATACTCCATAAGTGTATATATTTTCACAGCAAATTTTTCGATGTTAGAAGCACCAAGGTCATGTGCATTGAACTGCAGGGTCAATTGAGTCAATGTGTGGAGGCATTGAATGCCTAGCTTGGTTATCATTGCTACTTTAAATTGGGGGTCCACAGTTTCCACCTATATGGTTAAAGCATTCATGGAACAATAAAAAAGAATATTTGAAAAATATAATAATAGATTAAGTATTTGTACAAATGTTATGTAGGGCTAGTTTGGTAAGTTCATTGGATGAAAACCTATAGTAGTTTGATTATAATCTACCATTAGCTTCTTTTTAGACCTAAAAAAAAAAAGGTTTACTCTAAGGAGTGGGTTAGAATGGATTGCTCTTGACTTTTGTCCTCAGAGAGCTGCCAATTACTTCCTAAGGTATATGCACCTAACAAATGTGTTTCCTTTTCATAAAATAGGAGTATGTGGTAAAGAAATTTCATGGCAGGAATGCTAAGCATATTATGTCTGAAATAAAAGGTCCTTGGAAACCTTTCTAATTTTGGAAATATTACATTATCTGCATTTAGCCAGCAGTAATCTTCTAATTTGGATAAGAAACCACATGTAAATGGAATTTTCCATAAAAAACAAGTATATTTCAAATAATAATTTTTCAGGCAAATTGATCTTACCTACTGTAAGCACACAGCGGAGGAAATGTATAGCTCACCGATATTATTAAACTGGGTAAAGGGCTTTGATAAGTCTTTTGTTCTGGGTTTTAATTTGTATACAATGGGTTTAAACATTAAAATTGTGATGTCACAATGCCCTGTCCCCTGCACTGCCCGTCATCAGCCTTGGAGAAAACCTAGCTTCGGGCCGTTGCAGGGGGGACCACGAGGGTCCCCAGCGGCGGGCCCCCCGTGATCAGACATCTTATCCCCTATCCTTTGGATAGGGATAAGATGTCTACGGGCGGAGTACCCCTTTAAGGACTAAGGGTTTTTCCGTGTTTGCACTTTTATATTTTCATCCCTCACCTTTGTAAAAATCATAACGCTTTCAGTTTTCCCATATGAGGGCTTGTTTTATGCGCTACCAATTTTACTTTGTAATGACATCAGTCATTTTACCAAAAAAATCTACCGAAAACACCCAAAAAAATCTAAATTATTTGTGCAACAAAATTGAAAAAAACAAAAAAAATAAACATTTTGTAACTTTTGGGGGCTTCCATTTCTATGCAGTGCACTTTTCAGCAACAATTACACCTTATATTTATTCTGCAGGTCCATGCGATTAAGATGATTTCCAACTTATATATTGATTTTGTTTTACTACTGTTAAAAAATTACAACTTTTTGCATGAACATTTGTACATTTAAAAATGTCCTCTTCTGACCCCTATAACTTTTTTTTATTTTTCTGCATACTGGGCGGTATGAGGGCTAATTTTTTTGCGCCATGACCTAACCTTTTTATTGGTACCATTTTTTTTTTTTATATGGGACTTTTTTAATCTCTTTTTTTAGGGTATACAAAGTGACCAAAAATACACAATTTTTCGACTTTATGTGTACAACATTGACCGTGCGGTTTAATTAACATTATATTTTTATAGTTTGGACATTTACGCATGTGGCAATATGGCAATACCACATGTATTTATATTTATTTTTGTTTACATATTTTTTTTATGGGAAAAGAGGGATGTTTCAACTTTTATTAGGGAAAGGGTTAAATAACATTTATAAACTCTTTATTTTTATTTATTTTTTGCTTGTTTTTTACACATTTATAGGGGACTATTCCATGCAATCTTCTGATTGCAGACCCTGATCAGTGCTATGTGTAAGAAAGAAAAGATAAAATCATTATCTACGTGGGTGCAACAAGTTGCCAAAAGACTAGAAATATTGCAAAAAGAAGAAAGCTGGCAGCCATTAGATAATGCACTTTTATTAACATGTACCAAGAAAAAAAAGGGGGAATACACACAGTTAAAAATACTGAATATCCAGCAGCATAGGAATGTAATCCCACCTCAACCCGCTAACTCAAGCTAAATAACATACAAAGGTGAAGACAGTTCCATATAAGTATGAACAACACCAAGACCTAAGGTGCAAAAACTGCATAAATATCAGTTACCAATAGTAACTAGAGATAAGCGAATTTTAGAAAAATTCTATTCGAATTTTCTGAAAAATTTGGTTCCGTCCGAATTTTATTACAGTGAATCTGTATTAAAAACGGCTATTTCTGGCCTACCGGGAGCCTCAATAGGGAGAGGGTTATGAGGAAGGTGAGACAGAGGACCCAGACACACCGTGGCAGTATGCAGTGGAGATGGAGGCAGGGAGTCCATCCGAGTGACTTGCACAAATGGCACGATGCATGCTCACCCTGCTTGCGTGTGAGTGTCACCATTCGGCAGTGGGATGACTTCAAAATAGGGGCCTTTTTTACACCCACTGACACGGAGGACAAAATTACCTACTACAGAAGCATCCTATGTAGTTAGTTGGCCGATGCCTATCGGCACCATTGTCCATCCTCTCGCAGGTCGGGATCAGGGGGCCCCCTGCGCTCGCCTTTCACTGCCATGGCTGCTGGGGAGGGGTGGGGTGCAGGAGCAGTACCAGCTCCATCAGCAGCAGCCTGAGTCTACAGTCGCTGATGAGTAGCTTTCTTCACCCGCATAGTGAATCAACTCCTCAGAAGCAGGTAGACCTGGAGCAGGACCTGAACCAGCAGGTGGTGGCATACCTTGACATGCCCATGCCAACACACCTTGAAGATCGGCTGGACTTCTAGGCAGCCAAATTTGATTTGTGGCAGCAACTAGCAGAGTTTTCCCTGGAAAAGCTGTCTTGTCCGGTCAGTAGTGTGCCATGAGAGCGGGTGTTTAGTGTGGCGGGGGCCATAGTCACCCCAAAGAGAACTCGTCTGTCCACGAAAAATGGGGAGAGACTGACCTTTTTGAAGATGAATCAGGCATTGATCAGCCAGGATTTCCAACCACCAATGCCTGATGCATGAGAGTAGATTGACCATGATGCCACACCAACACTTTACAAATATGGATAGTGCCAAACAGATTTAAGGCTCTGATCCCCAGTTACAAACATTCATCCGTATCAAATCTTTTTTCACCCACCTTTGTCACCGAGTACTGGTATTGCCACCCACCTCACCACTCTGTCACCGGGTCACTTTCAGGACTACTGATGCTGCTGCCACTTCCAGGCTGTCTCATTCAGCCACTATATGGTCTCTTCTCGTGCTTCAGCCAACTCCAGGCTGTGTCATTCAGCCACTATATGGTCTCCTCCTACTAATGACACCTCCAGGCACTGTCATTGTGCTGCCATATGACTCCTTATTAGATTTGGTCCTTTGTACCCACACGCTGGAACCCAAGACACTAAAACTTGGGAGTTAACAGTTTAATTTCAAAACTCTCAATTTCAATTTAAAAATCTTAAATTTATTTTAAAATTTCTTACATTTCAATGGTTTCCTCATGCTTCTGCCAACTGCAGGCTGTGCCATTCAGACACTAAATGGTCTCCTCATGCTTCAGCCACCTCCAGACTGTGCCATTCAGCCACTATTTGGTCTCCTCATGCCTCAGCTAACTCCAGGCTTTGCCATTCAGCCACTATATGGTCTCCTCCTACTGATGCCACCTCCAGGCTCTGTCATTGTGCTGCCATGTGACATGGGACTTTGTTAGATTTGGTCCTTTGTACCCACACGCTAAGGCCTAGGACACTAAAACTTGGGAGTTAAAGGTTCAATTTCAAAATACTCAGTTTCAATAAAAAAATCTTAAATTTCAATTTAAAAATCAAAAATTTCAATGGTCTCCTCATGCCTCTGCCAATTCCAGGATGTAACATTCAGACACTATATGGTCTCCTCATGCTTCAGCCAACGCTAGGCTGTGTCATTCAGGAAATGTATGGTTTACTGATGCTGCTGGGCCTGGGTCTACATTTTTTTTTTTATGGTTGCACTAGCTACCCTAAATCTTCAATTAAAATTTCAAAATTTGTCTCTTTTTCTTAGGGATTGTGAAGCCCTAGTATCTATGCATCTAGGCTGTGCCATTCAGACACTGTATAGCCTCCTAATGCTTCAGCCAACTCCAGGCGGTGTCTTTCAGGCAATATATGGTTTATTGATGCTGCTTGGCCTGGGTCTGGGAATACAAATTTTGTTATGGGGGCACTAGCTACCCAAAATCTTCAATTTAAATTTCAGAATTTGTCTTTTTTTCTTAGGGATTGTGAAGCACTGGTGTCTACTCATTCTGCTGCTAACACCAGGCTGTGCTATTCAGACATTATATGGTCTCCTCGTGCTTCAGCCAACTCTAGGCTGTGTCATTCAGGCAATATATGGTTTACTGATGCTGCTGGGCCTGGGCCTAAACATTTTTTATGGTAGCACTAGCTACCCTGAATCTTCAATTTATATTTCCAAATTTGTCTATTTTTCTTAGGGATTGTAAAGCCCTGGTGTCTACTCATGCTGCTGCCAACTCCAGGCTGTGCCATTAAGACATTATGTGGTCTCCTCATGCCTCAGCCAACTTCAGGCTGTGTCATTCTGGCAATATATGGTTGACTGATGCTGCTGGGCCTGGGTCTGGGCCTAAACATTTTTTTTTATGGTAGCATTAGCTACCCTAAATCTTCAATTTAAATTTCAAAATGTGTCTTTTTTTCTTAGGGATTGTGAAGCCCTGGTTTCTAAACATGCTGCTGCCAACTCCAGGCTGTGCCATTCAGGCACTATGTGGTCTCCTCATGCTTCAGCCAACTCCAGGCTGGGCCATTCAGGCATTATATGGTCTCCTCGTGCTTCAGCCAACTCCAGGATGTGTCAATCAGGCAATATATGGTTTACTGATGCTGCTGGGCCTGGGCCTAAACATTTTTTATGGTAGCACTAGCTACCCTAAATCTTCAATTTAAATTTCAAAATGTGTCTTTTTTTTCTTAGGGATTGTGAAGCCCTGGTTTCTACTCATGCTGCTGCCAACTCCAGGCTGTGCCATTCCGACACTATGTGGTCTCCACATGCTTCAGCCAACTCCAGGCTGTGTCATTGAGGCAATATATGGTTTACTGATGCTGCTGGGCCTGGGTCTGGGAATACAAATGTTGTTATGGTAGCGCTAGCTACCCAAAATCTTCAATTTAATTTTCAGAATTCCTCTTTTAATCTTAGGGATTGTGAAGCCCTAGTATCTATGCATCTAGGCTGTGCCATTAAGACACTGTATGGCCTCCTAATGCTTCAGCCAACTCCAGGCGGTGTCTTTCAGGCAATATATGGTTTACTGATGCTGCTGGGCCTGGGTCTGGGAATAAAAATGTTGTTATGGGGGCACTAGCTACCCAAAATCTTCAATTTAAATTTCAGAATTCATTTTTTATTCTTAGGGATTGTAAAGCCCTAGTGTCTACTCATGCTTCTGCCAACTCCAGGCTGTGCCATTCAGACACTATATGGTCTCTTCATGCTTCAGCCAACTCCAGGCTGTGTCATTCAGGCAATATATGGTTTACTGATGCTGCTGGGCCTGGGTCTGGGAATAGAAATTTTGTTATGGTAGCACTAGCTACCCAAAATCTTCAATTTAAATTTCAGAATTCATCTTTTAATCTTAGGGATTTTAACCCCTTAACGACGCAGGTCGTATATTTACGTCCTGCGCCGGCTCCCGCGATATGAAGCGGGATCGCGCCGCGATCCCGCATCATATCGCGTCGGTCCTGGCGCTCATCAATGGCCAGGATCCGTGGCTAATACCACACATCGCCGATCGCGGCGATGTGCGGTATTAACCCTTTAGAAGCGGCGGTCAAAGCTGACCGCCGCTTCTAAAGCGAAAGTGAAAGTGACCCGGCTGCTCAGTCGGGCTGTTCGGGACCGCCGCAGTGAAATCGCGGCGTCCCGAACAGCTGACCGGACACCGGGAGGGCCCTTACCTGCCTCCTCGGTGTCCGATTGACGAATGACTGCTCCGTGCCTGTGATCCAGGCAGGAGCAGTCAAGCGCCGATAACACTGATCACAGGCGTGTTAATACACGCCTGTGATCTGTGTAAAAGATCAGTGTGTGCAGTGTTATAGGTCCCGATGGGACCTATAACACTGCATAAAAAAAGTAAAAAAAAAAAAAAAAGTTAAAGTTCAAAAAAAAAAAAAGGTAAAAAAAAAATAAACATATGTGGTATTGCCGCGTGCGTAAATGTCCGAACTATAAAAATATATCATTAATTAAACCACACGGTCAATGGCGTACGCGCAAAAAAATTCCAAAGTCCAAAAAAGCGTATTTTGGTCACTTTTTATACCATTAAAAAATGAATAAAAAGTGATCAAAAAGTCAGATCAAAACAAAAATCATACTGATAAAAACTTCAGATCACGGCGCAAAAAATGAGTCCTCATAACTCCCTGTACGTGGAAAAATAAAAAAGTTATAGGGGTCAGAAGATGACATTTTTAAACGTATACATTTTCCTGCATGTAGTTATGATTTTTTCCAGAAGTGCGACAAAATCAAACCTATATAAGTAGGGTATCATTTTAAATGTATGGACCTACAGAATAATGATAAGGTGTAATTTTTACCGAAATATGCACTGCGTAGAAACGGAAGCCCCCAAAATTACAAAATGGCGTTTTTTCTTCGATTTTGTCGCACAATGATTTTTTTTCCCTTTCGCCGTGCATTTTTGGGTAAAATGACTAATGTCACTGCAAAGTAGAGTTGGCGACGCAAAAAATAAGCCATAATATGGATTTTTAGGTGGAAAATTGAAAGGGTTATGATTTTTAAAAGGTAAGGAGGAAAAAACGAAAGTGCAAAAACGGAAAAATCCTGAGTCCTTAAGGGGTTAAAGCTCTAGTGTCTACTCAAGCTTCTGCCAACTCCAGGCTGTGCCATTCAGACACTATATGGTCTCCTCATGCTTCAGCCAACTCCAGTCTATGCCATTCAGACACTTTATGGTCTCCTCATGTTTTAGCCAACTCCAGGCTGTGTCATTCAGCCACTATATGGTCCCCTCACGCTGCCAAAACCTCCACACTGTGTCATTCAGCCACTATATGTCTCCTCATGCTTCAACCTCATCCAAGCTGTGTCATTCAGCCAATATATGGTCTCCTCATGCTGCCAACACCTCCACACTGTGTCATTCAGCCACTATATGGTCTCCTCATGCTGCCAACACATCCACACTATGTCATTCAGCAACTATATGGTCTCCTCATGATGCCAACACTTCCACACTGTGTTATTCAGCTACTATATGGCCTCCTCATGCAGCCAACACCTCCATGCTGGGTCATTCAGCCACTATATGGTCTCCTCATGCTTCAGCCTCATCCAAGCTGTGTCATTCTGCCACCATATGGTTTCCTCATGCTGCCAACACCTCAATGCTGTGTCATTCAGCCACTATATGGTCTCCTCATGCTGCCAACACCTCCACACTATCATTCAGCCACTATATGGTCTCCTCATGCTGCCAACACCTCCACGCAGTGTCATTCAGCCACTATATGGTCTCCTCATGCTGCCAAAAGCACCATGCTGTGTGATTCAGCCACTATATTGTCTCCTCATGCTTCAGCCTCATCCAAGCTGTGTCATTCAGCCACTATATGGTCTCCTCATGCTGCCAACACCTCCACGCTGTGTCATTCAGCCACTATATGGTCTCCTCATGCTTCAGCCTCATCCAAGCTATGTCATTCAGCCACAATATGGTCTCCTTATGCTGCCAACACCTCCACGCTGTATCATTCAGCCACTATATGGTCTCCTCATGCTTCAGCCTCATCCAAGCTATGTCATTCAGCCACAATATGGTCTCCTCATGCTGCTAACACCTCCACACTGTGTCATTAAGTCAGTAAATGGGCTCTTCATGCTGCCATCACCTCCACACTGTGTCATTCAGCCCCTTTATGGTCTCCTCATGCTGCCAACACCTCCACGTTGTGTCATTCAGCCACTATATGGTCTCCTCATGCTGCCAACACTTCCACGTTGTGTCATTCAGCCACTATATGGTCTCCTCATGCTGCCAACACCTCCACGCTGTGTCATTCAGCCACTATATGTCTCCTCATGCTGCCAACACCTCCACGTTGTGTCATTCAGCCACTATATGGTCTCCTAATTCTGCCAACACCTCCACGCTGTGTCATTCAGCCACTATATGTCTCCTCATGTTCAGCCAAGCTGTGTTACTCAGCCACTATATGGTCTCATAATGCTGCCAACACCTCCACGCTGTGTCAATCAGCCAATTTATGGTCTTCTCATTCTGTCAACACCGCCACGCTGTGTCATTCAAACACTATATGGTCTCCTCATACTGATGCCACCACCAGGCTCTGTCATTGTGCCACTCTGTGGCAGTGATTCTAAAAGTGATGCCTGTAATCTGCATGTCACACTGAATAACAGTATTATTTCACTACCCAAGCACACTCCATATGTGTGTTAGAACACAGCAAAGTGTTCTATACCCCTATTGAGGCTCTCTCTGTAGGACAGAAATAGCCATTTTTAATATAGATTCGCCGCAAATAATTTCAGATCAAACCAAATTTTTTGGAAAGATTCAGCGAATCGGCCGAATTGAATTTTTCAAAAGTTTGCTCATCTCTATCCCTGACCGTAGTTACAGCTCCATACGTCGGAACTGCCATGCACTTTGGTACACACCAACAGATTCTTCTGTTCCACAAAATTGTGCAGGGCTGGTACTGCTTTTTTCGCAAAAAAAATATGACTCTCCACCTCGGCTTGGCACAAGCCATCAGTTCTCTGAAAGGTGCAGAGCCCACCATTTGAAAAGGGAGGGACTGCAACAACAGCAACTTGGACAGGAGCCCATTCAGCTTCTGCGCTGTTGGATAAATGGGCGCATACTGTTGACTCTTGGACGTGGCTCTGCTGATGGATTGCTGGCGGAATGACTGATTCGAAGTAGGAGGAGCAGGAGCATCTGGAGCGACAGAAGATGGGTATGACAGACAGCTCCCTTCAGCTGAGGTGGTGGAACCTTGCTTGCAGAAACAGGGAGCGGCATGCCACTGCGCGATGCAGCAGACTGGACCACCACATCGGAGCCATGGTTCTCCCAGGCCACTTTAAGGTGACGCTGCATATGTCGACACAGGGCCGTGTTCTGCCAACACATCTTGCATGTGGCTAGGTCAACATCCTTTGGATGCTTCATGAAAAACTGCCACAGCAACAAGTAGCTGATTTTCCTGCCAACAGTACTGACTGAAAAACTGCCACAGCACCAAGTAGCTGATTTTTCCACCAACAGTACTGATTGACTGTTACTGCTGCCAATTCCAGGAACCCCGGGCATGTTTGGCTCCAGACTTTCCACTTCTGCCACCATGATGACTGACAACCATGCTACCACCTTGCTGGCTCAGCTGCTGCCTCACGGGCAACCTGCAACCCTCTTCTCCTGATGATGATGAAGCCCCTTCTGCACCCAAGTTCGATAGGCTTCATCATCATCGAGTTGTGTCTGCACGTCACTGATGTCCTCCTCAGGTTCCTCAGCAGTGTCTGCTGCAACCTCAGCCTGTGCCTGATGAATTTAGGCCCCTGTCACCTCTCTGTGCACGTCCTGGCACTTCTCTGCCTAACATAGAACATATTTAGTGTGTATATGAGGGGAGGACAACACGCTCTACTATGTTTAAAACCATATTTGTCTAGAACAGCAGCAGTTGTGTACTTGTGGCTGTCCTTTCACAGTAACTAGGCCCTTAGGACTACAACAGGAGCAAAATGGTGCACCCGGTAGATGTACATATGTGGTATGCACTTATGAGGGCAGTACAATACGCTCCACTGTGCTTAAAACAGTATTTGTCTAGAACAGCAGCAGGTGTGTACTTTTGGCTGCCCTTTCACAGTAACTTGGCCCTTAAGACTTTAACAGGAACAAAATGGTCTTCATTTAGGCTTGAGGGGAATTGCTGCTGTAAAAAAGCTTTTCTATGCAACACACACTGCTCTCTGTCCCTCTCTCTACAATAGAATGCTGATTATATAGAGCTGTGACATCACAGGGGTGGCTGGCTGCTGATAGGATGCATGCTGCATGTGATTCAGGGTCATCCCACCTACCCATGTTCCCGCATTCCCAGCATTCCTTGCCTCATGTCCTGACATGTGGAGCCCCCATCTTAGGCCCTGGAGCCCGGACCGCACTAAAAGGAATTTAATGAAGCGATTTGTGCAATCAAATCACGGTGATATTCTGATATTCAGTTTCTGACATTCGTAACGTATTCGGATTTGTCAGATTCGATTCGCTCATCCCTAGCCATTATATAAAGTACTTATATAAATGAATTAACAAATGCAATAACAATTGTGCAAACATCTATTGCCACATGTATATAGTCAATTGAATGTAGGCTGAGTACAGCCTGTTGCCTCAATTCATCAAGATGTGTGAGAGAAAAACAAAACATATGGGTTTAACAACCAATCACAGCTCAGCTTTCACTTTACAATATGGAAGCTGAGCTGTGGTTGACAGCTGTTGGAAATTCACCCTAGTTTTTCTCTCAAATGTTATAATAAATCTGGGCTTACATGTTTACATAAATGTGTTATAAAATAATAAATAAGGAAATAGAAAATGCAAGTTTCAAAACATGCACAATATTTAATAATCAATAAACTAGAGGGCAGGGTCACCACTATTTAAAAATAAATGCTTGTAGATACTATTGAAAGAGTTCTCCTCCGTGGCGTATGTGTTATGGTATTAAACTTTTGGAATTTGTAAATAGAAAGTTAAATCAGACTTCCTTGAAAATAATGTGTGAGAAGCGCAGACATAAAATGAGAAAACTCAACTTGAAGTAAAGCTTGTATATAATGGGATAGGAATGCTTCATTATTCATTTAAGACACTGGGGTGCAAATAAGAATATTGTTTGTACATTGTTTGTGTTTAGTGGCCTATTAAAACATGTTAGAAAATTCACACATATTTTCATTTGTGTCACTAAATACAAAACAAGTATCAACCATTCATTTTATGGTTCAAAAATTATTTCCACATCTCCCCGCATAGACAGTTTTTATTTTTTATTTTTTACAAAGCTCTGTAAAACTCTAGTGGATAATCAAATATGTTCCATCTGTGCTGCTAGGCTTTTGCAAAATAGGAAAAAAAACATAGAGAATAATCAACCATTTTAGTGAAATAGTAAAAAAAAAAAAGAATGTTCTGTACACTTGTAGTGCTAATGTCCTGTCCCAGTCTCAATAAAATATGAAGACAGTTATTTTCAACTTTTATCAAATTGTTTTACTTTTTGTAAAACCTTTGAAAGACAAAAAAGGCAAAGTATATGGTCTACTTTTGTTACAATAATGCAACAAAAACATGTATATGGCACTACTGTGTGGGGAAAAAAATGAATCACTAAGTACTCTGTGTATAAAGCTATCACCCTCTATTGGGTATTGGTATAACAATTGATTCTATGTTTATCAACCAGCCCCTAAACAAGTGTGCAAATATGCCTCATTATACACTCCAAACGATAATAAAACCAAAAGACAAAAGTAGCTACTCAAGAAATGTGTATGAAAATATAAAACATAATCTTTATTTCATAATGTTAAAAACATAGTGCAGTTTAAAAAAGGAGAAATACGGTACAGACAGGTGACATACCTGGGACAATGAACAATAAATGTGTAAATACTGCTGATACACATTAAATATATATATATATATATATATATATATATA
Organism: Hyla sarda; assembly: GCF_029499605.1. Taxonomy (NCBI): domain Eukaryota; kingdom Metazoa; phylum Chordata; class Amphibia; order Anura; family Hylidae; genus Hyla; species Hyla sarda. The sequence goes on from NC_079192.1 coordinate 116,324,513, forward strand.
TATATATATATCAATAACTGCTGGATCAACAATGAAAGCTAATTATTTATGTGGAATGTTTGGCAAATATATCTAAAGTGCAAGTGCAAACAAGATAGGGCCTAAACAACAGCCATATGGCATCAACATGTAAACATATACGTACGGCAGTGATATATGAGTATTACTACAGGTCCTAGGATGCCGCCACCCCTATACGTGTTTCGGTCTACTGACCTTTGTCCGGGGGTCGCCCGGACAAATATTTGGATATTTGTATGTATACTTACCATCCATGCTGGGTGATGGTTTTTATATAGATACCAGTTGAGTACCCGGCGTTGCCCGGTTTTTCCTTCCTCATCCTTGTTGGGGAGGAAAATCAACAAAGGAGGAAGCTTTTGACTTCAAATCCCATCCCCATATATTGTTGTCATATCCCAACCCCATATCCCGTCCTCATATCCCGACCTCCTATCCCATCCTTATACCCCGACCTCCTATCCCGTCCTCATACCCTGACCTGTTATCCCGTCCTCCTATACCGTCCTCCTATCCTGCATTCCTATCCTGTCCTCCTATGCCGCCCTCCTATCCCAACCTCCTATCCCGTCCTCCTATCTCGACCTCATATCCCGTTCTCCTATCCCATCTACCTATCTCGACCTCATATCCCGACCTATCTCGATCTCCTATCCCGTCCTTCTATCCCGTCCTCCTATCTCGACCTCCTATCCCATCCTTCTATCCCGTCCTCCTATCTTGACCTCCTATTCCGTCCTCCTATCCTGACCTCCTATGCCGTCCTCCTATCTCGACCCCCCTATCCCGTCCTCCTATCTCCACCTCCTATCCCGACCTCCTATCTCGTCCTCCTATCCTGACCTCCTACCTCGTCCTCCTATCTCGACCTCCTATCCCGTCCTCCTATCTCGACCTCCTATCCCGACCTCCTATCCTGACCTCCTACCTCGACCTCCTATCTCGACCTCCTATCCTGACCATCCCGTCCTACTATCCCATCCTCCTATCTCCACCTCCTATCCGGTCCTCATATCCCGAACTTCTAACTTGACCTCCTATCCCGAACATCCCGTCCTCCTATTTTGATCTCCTATCCTGACCTCCCATCCCGTTCTCATATTCCGACCTGTAATATGTGTACCAGGTATTGAAATATGTCCAGCCGTACGGAAATTATGTGAGAACATACATTTTTCATTGATTTGCATGGGACTTTAAACAAAAACCCTGACCCTCACAAATGGGGGTAGTTAAGGGTTAAATTAACTATCCTATATTTTAAGTGGACATATAAGTAACATGTGACCAAGTATTATTGAAATATCTCCAGCCGTTTGGAAGTTATGCAGTAACATATATTTCCCATTGACTTGCATGGGACTTTAAACATAAACCCTGCCCCTGGCAAATGGGGGTGAGTAAGGGTTAAATCCCCTATCCTATGTTTGTTGTTGACATATAAGTAACATGTGTGCCAAGTTTCATGTTAATATCTTTAGCCGTTTGAAAGTTTTTGTGGAACATACGCACATACATACATACATACACACACACACACACACACACACACACACACATTGAGTTTTATATATATAGACTAGCTGAGTACCCGGCGTTGACCGATTTTTCCTTCCTAATCCTTGTTGGGGAGGAAAATAAACAAAGGAGGAAGCTTTTGACTTCATATCCCGTCCTCATACATTGTTGTCATATCCCAACCCCGTATCCCGATCTCCTATCCCAATCTCCTATCCCGACCCCCTATCCCAACCTCCTATCCCAACCTCCTATCCCGTCCTCCTATCCCGACCTCCAATCCCGACCTCCTATGCCGACCTCCTATCCCATCCTCCTATCCCGTCCTCCTATCCCGTCCTCCTATCCCGACCTCCTATCCCGACCTCCTATCCTGACCTCCTATCCTGACCTCCTATCTTGATCTCCTATCCTGTCCTTATATCCCGACCTCCTATCCAGACCTCCTATCTTTACCTCCTATTCCGTCCTCATATCCCGACCTGTAATATGTGTACCAAGTATTGAAATATCTCCAGCCGTACGGAAGTTATGTGAGAACATACATTTCCCGTTGATTTGCATGGGACTTTAAACAAAAACCCTGAACCTTACAAATGGGGGTAGTTAAGGGTTAAATTAACTATCGTATATTTTTTGTGGAAATATAAGTAACATGTGACCAAGTATTATCGAAATATCTCCAGCCGTTTGGAAGTTATGCAGTAACATATATTTCCCATAGACTTGTATGGGACTTTAAACATAAACCCCGCCCCTGGCAAATGGGGGTGAGTAAGGATTAAATACCTATCCTATGTTTGTTGTTGAGATATAAGTAACATGTGTGCCAAGTTTCATGTTAATATCTTTAGCCGTTTGAAAGTTTTTGTGGAACATACATACATACATACACACACACACACACACACACACACACACACGTTCAGTTTTATATATATATATATATATATATATATATATATATATATATGATAGATTACCATGCTAATCTACATACACTGATACACAATATTTTGTTGTGTTTGCTGTCTCCTTTGTGTATATCAGATTTCTTAACCCCTTAAGGACACAGACCATTTTGGCCTTAAAAGGGGGACCCCAATGGAAACCCTTTTTTTTTTTTTTTTTTTTAATTAACTGGTGCCAGAAAGTTATGCAGATTTGTAAATTACTTCTATTTAGAAATCTTAATCCTTCCAGTACTTATCAGCTACTGTATGCTCCAGAGAAAGTTCTTTTAAACTTTTTTTTTTATTTTCTGTCTGGCCACAGTACTCTCTTCTGGCACCTCAACAGCAGCTGATAAGCACTGGAAGGATTAAGATTTTTAAGGAAATTCAGGCAGAAAGGCCGGAGAGCAGCAGGAGGTAAGGCTAGCCTCCTGCTGTTGCTTAGCAACAACTCCCAGCATGCACAAAAGGGCATGCTGGGAGTTGTTGTTATGCAACAGCAGAAGGCACAACTACAACTCCCAGCATAACCTTTGGTAGTTTGTGCATTCTGGGGGTTGTAGTTATGCAACAGCTGGAAGCACATTTTTTCTATGAAAAACTCTCAGCATGCACTGACAGACCATGCACGCTGGGAGTTGTAGTTTTGAAACAGCTGGAGGTACACGGGTTGGGAAACACTGAGTTAAAGGGGTTGTGCGCTGCCCTGCAGTTCGGAGCTCCGCTCACAGCGTCCGGAAGTTCATTACTCCGAGCGCTGTGTGCGGGCCTCCGTGTTCGCAGCCGCCGGGTGTGACGTCATGCCCGGCCCCTTCGTGACGTCTTGCCCGCCCCCTCGTGACGTCACGCCTACCAAAGTCTATGGGAAGGGGGCGTGACAGCGGTCGCGCCCCCTTCCCATAGACTTTTGTTGAGGGGGCGGGGGAGACGTCATGAAGGGGCCGGACGTGACGTCACGCCCAGCAGCTGCGAACACGGAAGCCCGCACACAGCGTTTGGAGTAATGAACTTCCGGACGCTGTGAACGGAGCTCCGAACTGCAGGGCAGCGCACAACCCCTTTAAGTAACAAACTCCTAGTGTTTTGCAACCAGAGTGCCTCCAGCTGCTGCATAACTACAACCCCCAGCATGCACGGACAGACAAAGGGCATGCTACGAGTTGTAGTTTTGCAACAGCTTGCTCTTCTGAGTGTTGCTGTGTAAGAGGGGGCGTGAAAGAGGAGTTACAAAAACTGTGATTATCTGTTGTGCGGAGTGAATCTGTGGAGTGGGTGCGACTGCCTATAGTCCACATTTATTTTGGGTAAATCTTTCTCTTTTGAACATAGTGGGATAACTGTTAGAGTTTAACCCCTTAAGGACTCAGGATTTTTCCATTTTTGCACTTTCGTTTTTTCCTCCTTACCTTTTAAAAATCATAACCCTTTCAATTTTCCACCTAAAAATCCATATTATGGCTTATTTTTGCGTCGCCAATTCTACTTTGCAGTGACATTAGTCATTTTACCCAAAAATGCACGGCGAAACAGAAAAAAAAATCATTGTGCGACAAAATCGAAAAAAACCCGCCTTTTTGTAACTTTTGGGGGCTTCCGTTTCTACGCAGTGCATATTTCGGTAAAAATTATGCCTTATCTTTATTCTGTAGGTCCATACGGTTAAAATGATACCCTACTTATATAGGTTTGATTTTGTCGCACTTCTGGAAAAAATCATAACTACATGCAGGAAAATTTATACGTTTAAAAATGTCATTTTCTGATCCCTATAACTTTTTTATTTTTCCACGTACGGGGCAGTATGAGGACTCATTTTTTGCGCCGTGATCTGAAGTTTTTATCGGTATGATTTTTGTTTTGATCGGACTTTTTGATCACTTTTTATTCATTTTTTAATGTTATAAAAAGTGACCAAAATACGCTATTTTGGACTTTGGAATTTTTTTGCGCGTACGCCATTGACCGTACGGCTTAATTAATGATATATTTTTATAGTTCGGACATTTACGCACGCGGCGATACCACATATGTTTATTTAATTATTTTTTTACACTGTTTTATTTTTTTTATGGGAAAAGGGGGTGATTCAAACTTTTATTAGGGAAGGGGTTAAATGACCTTTATTAACACTTTTCTTTTACTTTTTTTTTGCAGTGTTATAGGTCCCATAGGGACCTATAACACTGCACACACTGATCTCTCATCCTGATCACAGGCGTGTATTAACACGCCTGTGATCAGCATTATCGGCGCTTGACTGCTCCTGCCTGGATCTCAGGCACGGAGCAGTCATTCGTCGATCGGACACCGAGGAGGCAGGTAAGAGCCCTCCCGGTGTCCGATCAGCTGTTCGGGATGCCGCGATTTCACCGCGGCGGTCCCGAACAGCCCGACTGAGCAGCCGGGATACTTTCAGTTTCACTTTAGAAGCGGCGGTCAACTTTGACCGCCGCTTCTAAAGGGTTAATACCGCACATCGCCGCGATCGGCGATGTGTGGTATTAGCCGCGGGTCCCGGCCATTGATTAGCGCCGGGACCGACGCGATATGATGCGGGATCGCGGCGCGATCCCGCTTCATATCGCGGGAGTCGGCGCAGGACGTAAATATACGTCCTGCGTCGTTAAGGGGTTAAACACCCTTTTTCATTTTTTTTTCTCTGTTCCACCTCTAGGGGGAGGAGGAGTAGATTGGGCACAGGTGTATAAATCTTAGCTTGGGACTCTTATTGAGAGCCTGCTCTTCTGAGTGTTGCTGTGTAAGAGGGGGCGTGAAAGAGGAGTTACAAAAACTGTGATTATCTGTTGTGCGGTGTGAATCTGTGGAGTGGGTGCGACTGCCTATAGTCCACATTCATATTTTGGGTAAATCTTTCTCTTTTGAACATAGTGGGATAACTGTTAGAGTTTAAACACCCTTTTTCATTTTTTTTTTTCTCTGTTCCACCTCTAGGGGGAGGAGGAGTAGATTGGGCACAGGTGTATAAATCTTAGCTTGGGACTCTTATTGAGAGCTTGCTCTTCTGAGTGTTGCTGTGTAATAGGGGGCGTGAAAGAGGAGTTACAAAAACAGGAGTTTGAAAGCAGGAGGTTGAGATCGCTGTGAGTGTTAATTTCTGAACCCACAAGGTCTACAAAAAATTTTAAGTGTAATTTTGACTGTCTGTTTTTTCCTATACATTTGTGAAATCCCCATAACTAGATGGCCTCCATGTTGGAAAATGCAGTCTAATGTACATCCTGTTCAATGTATGCAATCCTTGAACAACAGTTTGAGGGTGCATATTGTTGTGCGAGATGTGTGCTAGTTGTCCGTTTGGAAGCCCAGATCCTGCATCTAGAGTGGCGACTGGCAACAATGAGAAGCATTAACAACATGGAGAGGAGTCTCGTGCTCACTGAGCAGGCACTCTCGGGAATAGAGGTGGGGAGGACAGTGGGACGGAGTTGCAGGACAGTCAGGCAGTTAGCTGGGTTACAGTTAGAAAGAGGGGTAGGGGAAAAAGTGTCAGGGAGGCTAGTCCTGAACTGGCACACAACAAAAAGTTTGCCCGCTTGGCAGATGAGGGGGATGCCATTAGAGAGCTAGCAGAACTGCAGCAGGATACCGCCTCTGACCGCCAGGGGGGTGTCTGCTCCAGTAAGGAGGGAGGGAGGAGTACAGGGCAGGCCAGACAGGTACTAGTGGTGGGGGACTCAATTATTAGGGGGACAGACAGGGCAATCTGTCACAAAGACCGGGATCGCCGAACAGTGTGTTGTCTGCCTGGCGCACGAGTTCGGCACATCGCGGATCGGGTTGACAGGTTGCTGGGCGGGGCTGGAGAGGACCCAGCAGTCATGGTACATATTGGCACCAATGACAAAGTAAGAGGTAGGTGGAGTGTCCTTAAAAATGATTTCAGAGACTTAGGCCGCAAGCTTAAGGCAAGGACCTCCAAGGTAGTATTTTCTGAAATACTACCAGTACCACGAGCCACACCAGAGAGGCAGCGGGAGATCAGGGAGGTAAACAAGTGGCTCAGAAGCTGGTGTAGGAAGGAAGGGTTTGGGTTCATGGAGAACTGGTCTGACTTCGCTGTCGGTTACCGGCTCTACCGTAGGGACGGGCTGCACCTCAATGGGGAGGGTGCAGCTTTGCTTGGGGAGAAGATGGCTAGAAGGGTGGAGGAGTGTTTAAACTAGGGACTTGGGGGAAGGGAACTTACAGCAAAGAGGGGGAAGATAGTGTAGATAGAGAGGTGGGAATTATAAATGTACCTGGGGGTGGAGCGGAGGGAGGGGTTAGAATAGTTAATAGGAATAGGCTTCATAGGAAAATAAAACTTACACCCTTGAACCCCTTAACCCCAATAACATAAAGGATGGAAATGTAAAGTTTATGTTCACAAATGTCAGAAGCCTAGCAAATAAAATGGGGGAGCTTGAGGCCTTGATACTGGAGGAACATATTGATATAGTTGGGGTCACTGAGACATGGCTGGACTCGCATGACTGGGCTGTCAATCTGCAGGGGTTTACATTGTTTCGCAAGGATAGAATGAACAGAAAAGGTGGTGGAGTCTGTCTGTATGTAAGAAGTGGTATGAAAGTCAGTGTGAACGATGCCATAGTGTGTGATGATTTTGAGGAGGTGGAATCACTGTGGGTAGAATTACAAAAGGAGGGAAATACTGAAAAATAATATTTGGGGTAATCTACAGACCCCCTAATTTCACTGAAAAGATAGAAGTTCGGCTTCATAAACAAATAGAGAGGGCCGCCCAGGCAGGTACAGTGGTAATAATGGGAGATTTTAACTATCCAGATATAGATTGGGGTCCGGGGTTGGCTAAAACTACAAAGGGGCGTCAATTCCTAAATTTATTGCAGGATAATTTTATGGGCCAGTTTGTGGAGGACCCAACAAGAAGTGATGCCTTGTTGGATCTGATCATTTCCAACGACGCAGAGCTGATTGGTAATGTAACTGTGCGGGAAAACCTTGGTAATAGCGACCACAATATAGTTACTTTTGACTTAAAATGTAGAAAACAAAGACAGGCGGGGAAGGCAAAAACATATAACTTTAAAAAGGCAAACTTCCCTGGGCTGAGGGCTGCAGGACATAGACTGGGGGGAGGTGTTGTCAAATACTGATACAGAAGGTAAATGGAACATCTTTAAATCAACTCTAAATAACTATACAGCTAAATATATACCAAAGGGGAACAAATATAAACGATTAAAACTAAATCCTACATGGCTGACAAATGATGTTAAAACAGCAATAAACAACAAAAAAATAGCCTTCAAAAAAAACAAATCTGATGGGTCAGCGATAACATTTAAACAGTACAAAGAGCTTAATAAAATCTGTAAAAATGTAATAAAAACAGCAAAAATTCAAAACGAGAGACAGGTGGCCAAAGAAAGCAAAACTAATCCTAAATATTTTTTTAGATATATAAATGCAAAAAAAACAAGGACAGAGTATGTAGGACCCCTTAATAATGATAATGGGGAGGTTGTCACGGGCGATAAAGAGAAGGCGGAGCTACTGAATGGGTTCTTTAGTTCTGTATACACTATGGAAAAAGTAGCTGACATTGGCCAGGTCAGTGCTGGTAACACATCATGTAATGTACTGAACTGGCTTAATGTAGAGATGGTACAAGGTAAGTTAAGTGATATAAATGTGAGCAAATCTCCAGGGCCAGATGGATTGCACCCAAGAGTTCTTAGAGAGGTAAGTTCAGTAATATCTGTACCCCTCTTCATGATATTTAGAGATTCTCTTGTGTCTGGTATTGTGCCAAGGGACTGGCGCAAGGCGAATGTGATGCCAATCTTCAAAAAGGGCTCTAGGTCTTCCCCAGGAAACTATAGACCAGTAAGTTTAACGTGCATTGAGGGTAAATTGTTTGAAGGACTTATAAGGGATTACATACAGGAATACATAGGGGATAATAGCATTACAAGTGATAACCAGCATGGGTTTACTAAGGATAGAAGTTGTCAAACCAATCTAATTTGTTTTTATGAAGAGGTGAGTAGAAGCCTTAACAGAGGAATGGCTGTGGATATAGTGTTTCTGGATTTTGCTAAAGCATTTGATACTGTCCCTCATAGACGTCTGACAGGTAAGTTAAGGTCTTTGGGTTTGGAAATTTTAGTTTGTAACTGAATTGAACACTGGCTCATGGATCGTACCCAGAGAGTGGTGGTCAATGATTCGTACTCTGATTGGTCCCCGGTTATTAGTGGTGTACCCCAAGGTTCAGTACTGGGCCCGCTGTTGTTTAATTTATTTATCAATAATATAGAGGATGGTATTAACAGCTCTGTTTCTATCTTTGCAGATGACACCAAGCTTTGTAGCATGGTACAGTCTATAGAGGATGTGCATAAGTTACAGGATGACTTGGATAGACTAAGTGTCTGGGCATCCACTTGGCAAATGAGGTTCAATGTGGATAAATGTAAAGTTATGCATCTGGGTACTAATAACCTGCATGCATCGTATGTCTTAGGGGGGATTAAACTGTCAGAGTCACTGGTAGAGAAGGATCTGGGTGTACTTGTAGATAACAGACTACAGAATAGCATGCAATGTCAGGCTGCTGCTTACAAAGCCGGCAGGATATTGTTATGTATCAAAAGAGGCATGGACTCAAGGGACAGGGACATAATACTCCCCCTTTGTAAAGCATTTGTACGGCCTCACCTGGAATATGCTGTTCAGTTTTGGGCACCTGTCCATAAAAGGGACACTGCGGAGTTGGAAAGGGTGCAGAGACGCGCGACTAAACTAATATGGGGCATGGATCATCTTAGCTATGAGGAGCGATTAAAGGAGTTACAATTGTTTAGTCTTGAGAACAGACGTTTAAGGGGGGATATGATAAACGTATATAAGTATATTAATGGCCCATGCAAAAAATATGGAGAAAAAATGTTCCAGGTTAAACCCCCCCAAAGGACGAGGGGGCACTCCCTCCATCTGGAGAAGAAAAAGTTTAGTCTCAAGGGGCGACACGCCTTCTTTACCGTGAGGACTGTGAATTTATGGAACGGTCTACCTCAGGAACTGGTCACAGCAGGAACAATTAACAGCTTTAAAACAGGATTAGATACATTCCTGGAACAAAATAACATTAATGCTTATGAAGAAATATAAAATCCCATCCCTTCCCCAATATCGCGCCACACCCCTACCCCTTAATTCCCTGGTTGAACTTGATGGACATATGTCTTTTTTCGACCGTACTAACTATGTAACTATGTAACAGCTAGAGGTTTACATTCATACGGGGGGGGGGGATTCCAGTGAGTTTCTCGCTCCAAGTTTAAGATGCAGCAAATTTTCCGCTGCAGCTTAAACTCCCAGCGGAAACTGTGAACTCCTGCCCATGTGAATGTACCCTAAAAACACCACACTAGACAAAATAAAGAGTAAAACACTACATATACACATACCCCTACACAGTTACCCCCCCCCCCAATAAAAATGAAAAACTTCTCATACGACACTGTTTCCAAACGGAGCCTCCAGCTGTTGCAAAACAACTCCCAGTATTGCCGGAGAGCAATAGACTGTCCAGGCATGCTGAAAGTTTTGCAACAGCTGGAGGTACCCTGTTTGGGAAACACTGCCATAGGGTAATTTTGGTATCGAAGGGAAGTGTAATTCTTCCATCCGGGTCCGTTTTGTTATAGTTGGATGTGATTTATTTATTTTTTTTCACTAAAAAACTGGGTCTACAAGAACATGTTAGTTAAAAAATGGAGATTTTGAATTTTCTCCTTCACTTTGCTATTCCTGTGAAGCACCTAAAGGGTTAACAAACTTTCTGAATGTCATTTTGAATACTTTGATGGGTGCAGTTTTTATAATGGGGTAATTTATGGGGTATTTCTAATATGAAGGCCCCTCAATTCAACTACGAAACTGAACTGGTCCCTGAAAAATTCAGATTTTGAAAATTTTGTGAAAAACTGGAAAATTACTGCTAAACGTTGAAGCCCTCTGATGTCTTCCAAAAGTAAAAGAATTTCAACTTTATAATTCAAACATAAAGTAGACTTATTGTATATGTGAATCAATATATAATTTATTTGGAATGTCTATTTTCTTTACAAGCAGAGAGCCTCAAAGTTAGAAAAAGGCAACATTTTCTAATTTTGAAATGATGCAAGTATTGATGAAAATTTACCACTATATTAAAATAGAAAATGTCGCGAAAAAACTATCTCGAAATCAAATTCATAAGTAAAAGCATTCCAGAGTTATTAATGCTTAAAGTGACAGTGGTCAAATGTGCAAAAAATGCTCTGGTCCTTAAGGTCATAATGGGTTTGGTCCTTAAGAGGTTAAGTACCTGTAAGTCGCCTTTATTATGTTTGGGGATGCATGTTAATTTTGTCTTTCCCTGTGTTAGTGCAACTTTCTTTATTAACTCACATCTGCCTGGAACTTATTGCTTATTGGGGAGATTTGTCAAAACCTGTCCAGAGCTAAAATTGCTTAGTTGCCTATAGCATCCAATCAAATAGCTTTCTTTATTTTTTACAGACCTTTTCAAAACTGAAAGAAGCAATCTGATTAGTTGCTATGGGCAGCTCAGCAACTTTTCCTCTGGAAGAGTTTTGATAAATCTCCCCCCATATGCTTATATAAAGATGCTTCTTGCACTAATGAAGTTGCAATGGCAAAATAACCTGTGGGGTTCCATTGAGAATATTTTCCCCTTCTGGTTCTTCTATGCTCATTTTTGAGTTTTTTTAAATGCTTTTTATTGTCTGCATGTATTTGTCATGGTTAATAAAGATTGGTTATAATTTTAAAATATTTGGGTGTGTGCCATCATTGTGTATCCCTATTTTTTTTATTGCGTTTTATTGCGTTATTGCGTTATGCGTTATTGCGTTATGTTATGTTCAAAACACAACTCCAAAATAGTGCCCCAGAGAAGACAAAGGTAAGTTACCACTTAAACCTTATTAACTTTGACGTCTTTTCGTTAAAGCTGGATGTGTAAATGATTTTTTTTTCACTAAAAAGCTAGTCCCCCCCCCCCCCCCCAATTTTTTATTTTTACAAGGGGTAATAAGAGAAAATGCCCCCCAAAATATGTAACAGCCATCTCTTCTGAGTATGGAAATACCCCATGTGTGCACGTCAAGTGCTCTGCTGGCGAACTACAATGCTCAGAAGAGAAGGAGTCACATTTGGCTTTTGGAAAGCAAATTTTGCTGAAATGGTTTTGGGGGGGCATGTCGCATTTAGGAAGCCCCTATGGTACCAGAACAGCAAAAAGCCAAAACCACATGGCATACTATTTTGGAAACTACACCCCTCAGGAAACGTAACAAGGGGTACAGTGAGCCTTAACACCTCACGGGTGTTTGACAACTTTTTCTTAAAGTTGGACGTGTAAATGAAAAAAAAAATCACAAAAATGCAGTTTTTTCCCCAAATTTTTAATTTTTACAATGGGTGATAGGAGAAAATGACCCCCAACATTTTTAACCCCATTTTTCTGAGTGTGGAAATACCCCATGTGTGGACGTCAAGTGCTCTGCTGGCGCACTACAATGGTGCCAGAACAGTGGACCCTCCCACATGTGACTCCATTTTGGAAACTACACCCTCACAGAATTTAGGGGTGCAGTGAGTATTTACACCCCACTTGCGTTTGACAGATCTTCATTTTTCATTTTCACGGACCACTGTTCCAAAAATATGTCAGTCACCTGTGGGGCGTAAATGCTCACTGTACCCCTTATTACATTACATGAGGGGTGTAGGTTCCAAAATGGGGTCACATTGTTCTGGCGCTATGGGGGCTTTGTAAACACACATGGCCTTCAATTCTGGACAAATTTTCTCTTCAAAAGCCCAATGGCGCTCCTTCTCTTCTGAGCATTAGAGTGCACCCGCTGAGCACTTTATGTCCCCACATGGGTTAAGTTCTTACTCAGAAGAAATGGGGATACAAATTTGGGGGGGCTTTTTTCCTATTCATCCTTGTGAAAATGAAAAATTTACGGTAACACCAGCATTTTAGTAAACATTTTATTTTTTTAAATGTTTCCATCCAACTTTGAAGAATTTTCATTAAACACCTGTGGCGTGTTAAGGCTCCCTATACCCCTTGTTACGTTCCGTGAGAGGTGTAGTTTCCAAAATGGGGTCACATGTGGGTATGAATTTTTTTGTGCTTATGTCTGAACCGCTGTAAAATCAGCCACCCCTGTTCAAATCACCAATTTAGGCCTCAAATGTACATATCCTGAGCCTTGATGTGCTCCTGCAGAGCATTTTACGCCCACATGTGGGGTATTTCCGTACTCAGGAGAAATTGTGTTACAAATTTTGGGGGTCTTTTTTTCCTTTTACTGCTTGTGAAAATAAAATGTTTGGGGCAACACCTACATGTTAGTGTAATTTTTTTACACTAACAGGCTGGTGTAGCCCCCAACTTTTCCTTTTCATAAGGGGTAAAAGGAGAAAAAGCCCCCCAAAATTTGTAGTGCAATTTCTCCCGAGTACGGAAATACCCCATATGTGGCCCTAAACTGTTTCCTTGAAATATGACACGGCTCCGAAGTGAAAGAGTGCCATGTGCATTTGAGGACTAAATTAGGGATTGCATAGGGGTGGACATAGGGGTATTCTATGCCAGTGATTTCCAAACAGGGTGCCTCCAGCTGTTGCTAAACTCCCAGCATGCCTGGACAGTCAGTGGTTGTCCGGAAATGCTGGGAGTTATTGTTTTGCAACAGCTGGAGGCTCCGTTTTGGAAACACTGCCGTACAATATGTTTTTCATTTTTATTGGGGAGGACTGTGTAAGGGGGTATATATGTAGTGTTTTACCTTTTATTATGTGTTAGTGTAGTGTTGTGTTTTTAAGGTACAATTGCACTGGAGGAGGTTTACAGTGAGTTTCCTGCTAGGAGTTTGCCGCAGCTCAAACTTCAAGCAGGAAATTTACTGTAAACCGGCCCGTGTGAATGTACCCTGTACTTTCACATGGGAGGGGGGTTAGGGGCAAACCTCCAGCTGTTTCAAAACTACAACTCCCACCATGTACTGACAAACCATGCATGCTGGGAGTTGTACTTTTGCAACAGCTGGAAGCACACTGGAAAACCTTCAGTTAGGTTCTGTTACCTAACTCAGTATTTTCCAACCAGTGCACCTCCAGCTGTTGCGAAACTACAATTCCCAGCATCTACTAATCGCCGAAGGGCATGCTGGGAGATGTAGTTATGCAACAGCTGGAGGTACACAACTACAACTCCCAGCTTGCCGAGACAGCTGTTTGCTGTTTGGGCATGCTGGGATTTGCAGTTTTGCAACATCTGGAGGGCTACAGTTTAGAGACCACTGCACAGTGATCTCCAAACTGTGGCCCTCCAGATGTTGCAAAACTACTAATCCCAGCATGCCCAGACAGCAAACTGCTGTGTGGGCATGCTAGAAGTTGTAGCTTTACAAGATCTAGAGGGCCACAGTTTAGAGATCACTGTATAATGGTCTCAAACTGTAGCCCTCCAGATGTTGCTAGGCAACTCACTGGCTTCCGTAGGATCCAGGGAGCCAGCCCCACGACATTGCCGCCCGCCGATCACCGCCGCAGATCATCGCCTCCACCTCTGCTGATGGGTAAGTGGACCTTCGGCGCCGGTCCTCCTTGATTACCACGCCTATCGTGAGTGGGCAGAACTGGGAAACCAAAATTAACCCCCCACCCCCGATCTGCTATTGGTTGTTGCTTCTAGACGACCAATAGCAGGGATAGGAGGAGTGGGACCAGTGCCACCTCACTCCTATCCCTTCAGGGGGATCGTGGGTGTCTTTGACAACCCCGATCCCCTTTATTTTCCAGGTCACCGGGTCACCATAGACCCGGAATAGCCGCAATCAGCGATCCTAGACATGAGGGGCGTCTGATGACCCCCCTGGGCAGTTGCGCGGGGTGCCTGCTGATTGATATCAGCAGTCACCCCGGTCCGGTCTTCGCCAGGCAGGTGGCAGGGACCAGAATTCCCACAAATGTACCAGTACGTCATGGGTCCTTAAGACCCAGGGTGTCATGACGTAGCGGTACATCACGGGTCCTGTAGGGGTTACGTCAGAAACAAGGTTTTGAACTTACATGGTTTGTTTAGTTTTACAAGTGTCTAATGAAAAGATTTCTTATTAAATGGGTGTGATAGGGTTAGTGTTCTTCATGGGAAATAAAAGGCCACTTGTCTTCTAAGTGATCTGCATAATAGAGCAGTGGTCACCTGAGCCCTTGATTATACTGTTCATTCCTATCCCCAATACACTTCTATAGTAATATGGCTTCTTTCAATTTTAAAAAGGCCTCTGAGAAATGAAAGCAGTGATCTGATTGGTTGCCATGGGCAACTCAGCAACTTTTCATCTGGATAGGTTTTGATAAATCTCCCCCAATATGTTTAAGGCACTATCATATTGCATTTACTGTGTATATGGGAAGGAGGTGTCACAAAATTATCCCGATGCACACACCAAACATGTCAATAGGGCTGATCGAGCATACATCAAATTGCTGTCCTTTTGGCATTCATCATGGCAGAATGAATTAATAATATCTTTTTTTAATTTAATTATTGAAAGGTGTAGTCAGTTATGCAAAATTTTATAAAAGGCACATAATGTCTGGGCTTCACCATCTATGATCAAAGTAAATTCCTAACATAACAATTGTGTTTCATTTCCCTTTCTTTTGTCTACCAAACCTAGTATAGGATTAAGGAAAGCAAAAAGAAGAAATGATGTTGCTAAATCAAAGAGGCTGAATAATTATTTCTTTAAATAGCGCACACAGATTCCGCAGTTTTGTCCACTAAAAGTTGTCCTTGTTCCCATTGGGGCTCACAATCTACACCATAGATCATGTTTTAAGGTGTGGGAGGAAACCAAAGTATCTGGAGGAAACCAACTCAAATACAACATAGAGAACATACAAATTCTTTGCAGATGTAAAACTATGCTTCACCAATAACTCAACAATCACTGTCAGATTATGCCTTGACCTAACCAATGGAGAATAGGAAGGGTAATACCCAGGTAGAAACTTATTTATACATTTGAAGGAGTAAAAAATTAATGACCCCACCCCGAATTTTGTTTCAGTAGCTTATGTTTGAATTGCTTAAAAAATTCATTTCAGATACAATGGTTGTTTGAATTAATTTTAAACCCAGCCCAACTAGTGTACGAAACCAGACAGCCAAACTGCCTTGGGCCAGATAGTAAGCAGCAATGGGTACTGTAGCTTTAGGTATATAGATTATCTAAATAAGTCACAATGAAAGACATTAGATTTGTGAATCTTATGAATCCTCTGGCTTTGGGTGGGGAGATTAATTTTTGCACCTGGTCATCTAATAGGGCTGTTCTTACTTGACCTCGCCCAGGGGAACTCATTAGACTCTTTAAGTAGGTTGGTGTCAGTTCACACTGTATGCAGTTCTGATGAATTTTCTTCTTCAAAATGCCTTTTATTAGAGAAATGTTGCAATGTGGTTAAAGGGATTTGACCTATAATTACAATTAAGATGTTTTATGAAGATTAAAATTTGAATTTTTGTGTTTGCATGTTGAATTTTTACTGTATTTTCATGTTTTGCAGCATTGTGGCTGGTTTTTACTGTGATTTTCCAAAACTGTAATAAAAACATACGATTTGTACAATTGTGCAATTTTGCAATTTTGGAAAATCAGAGCAAAAACTGAAAAATTTCAGTAAGAAATGCAATGTGTGAATACTGATTCAGTAGAGTTGTATTACTACTATATATCTTCCTGATCCCATATAGACAGCCGATGGAGCTGGGACGGGTGGGGAGGGATCTGAAAGCTAGAAAGAGGGAATATGGTAAGCAATGATGTCATCCTGTATTTAACAGGAAGTCAGCACCCAGGAATGACATCCTGTTCTGACACATTAAGCACTTGAAGGTTTGGAGAGTCAGAATGATGATCACATGACCAAGATACTGTAATGAAACATATAGATGCAGCTGGATGGAATAAAACAAATTATGCTGTGGAACTAGTGATAGTAAGTGTGCATAATATGGGCAAAAACACAATTTTCTTTAAGTTACTCTTGTGATACACTGTTTGCTATTTGAATGCGGTTAAAGTGATGTTTAGGTAAAAACATTACAGGTAACACTCTGGTCTTTTCCATCATCTACTATTGAATGGGACTGAATTTATTATTTTGGACCTGATTTATGCTGAGCATGAGGCATGAAATGGAAACTTCTGTTTTTACAACAATCTCTTTGTTGCACATGGATGTGCAGGTGTATTTAGTTATTGGACTACAAGGTTAATTAAAGGACATACACTACAGAACCTTCTGCAGTGAATTGTAGAGTAGTTAATAGTTACTCACTTTCTAATAGTTAATTTAATAGATAAATGTGAAATCCTCGGAAACCAGGCCACTCTTGCTACTCTTTTTTTATTCTGCAAAATATTCCCTAGTGACAATATGCAAACAAACCTAATCCAGGAGCAGGCACCTATCACAGTGCCATTTTCAAGACGTCACACTTCGTCAACACTTTCTACCCATCAGGGAAATCAGTACTTGTAACATTGTGTGCAGCCACATGTCTATCAGCCTTGGAGCATTAACAACCCAATCTACGGACCTGCAGGATAATTACATCAAAGGATCAAACATGTCATTGTAAACTGCACCACTCCACAGCTGCTATTTGTTTTGATACTCTTACACAGTGGTCACTTGTCTATATCTTGGGCTTCTATTCCTTAAAGGGGTACTCAGTTGAAAACATCTTATCTCCTATCCATAGGGGATAAGATGTCTAATCGCGGAGGTCCCACTGCTGGGACCCCCGCGATCTCTGCTGCGACACCCTTGGAAACCCAAGATTAAACATCTTATCCCCTATCCTATCCCCTATATTTGTTTTTAGCCAAGTACCCCTTTAAAATAGAGAATGACAGCAAATGCTTGCTAATCTTTCTATCAAGAATACCTCCCCCCGGGAGCCCCTGCGATCTCCGTGCAGCACCCACATTCTATGCTGCAAAAACAGCTTCTCTTTATTTCAAGAGGCAGGTCAAGACACACATCACCATGATGTGTGTCCTGACCTGCCTCTTGGAATAAAGATAAGCCGTTTTTGCAGCATTGGTGAGTTCTTTACCTTTTAAAAATCATAACCCTTTCAATTTTTCACCTAAAAATCCATATGCTGGCTTACTTTTTGTGCCACCAATTCTATTGTATAATGACATCAGTCATTTTACCCAAAAATTTATGGGGAAACCAAAAAAATTTATAAATAAACCATTGTGCGACAAAATTGAAGAAAAAACAGCATTTTGTAAATTTTGGGGGCTTCCGTTTCTTTGCAGTACATTTTTCCGTAAAAATGACACCTTACCCTTATTCTGTAGGTCCATACAATTAAAATGATACCCTATTCATATAGGTTTGATTTTGTTGAACTACATGCACAAAAATGAATACGTTTCAAATTGTCATCTTTTGACCCCTATAAAAAAAAAATAATTCAGGTACAGGGTGATATGAGGACTCATTTTCTTATCTGAAGTTTTTAGCGGTGCCATTTTTTGTTTTGTATGGACTTTTTGATCGCTTTTTATTATAAATTTTTTTTTTGCATAAAAAGTGAACAATAATACGCTATTTTGGACTTTGGATTTTTTGTGCTGTTTAATTAATAATATATTTTTATGGGTCGGACATTTATGCACGTGGTGATAACACGTTTATTTTTATTTACACAGTTTTTTTTATGGGAAGAGGGGGGTGATTCAAACTTTTATTGGGGAGGGGTTAAATCATCTTTATTAACTTTTTTTTCCACTTTTTTTTTTTTTGCAATGTTATAGCCCCCATAGGGACTATAACATGCATTATACAGATTGTAGGCACTGATCAATGCATTGCCATAGCATGGCATTGATCAGTGTTATCGCCGCTTGACTGCTCCTGCCTGGATCTCAGGCACGGAGCAGTCATTCAGCCATCAGACATGGAGGAGGCAGGTAAGGGACCCTACTCATGCATCTTAGCTGATCGGCCCAACTGAGCTGCCAGGAAGCTTTCACTTTAGACGCAACTCAACTTTGATCACCACGCCTAAAGAGTTAATGCCGGACATCTGCCTAAACAGTGATGTCCGGCATTAGTCACGGGTCCTGGCTGCTGATAGCAGCCGGGAATGTGCGGGTGTGATGAGAGCTCAACTTCTGAGCTCGCTTCATAACCCTGCCGTGCCGCAGCACCATTTCTCAATGGGGTTTTGCAGCAAGGGGTTAATGTGATTGAAAAACAACCACTAGGTGGGCTCTGTTTTGTTTCCTGACACAAGTCAAACAGTTAGTTTGGTCTCCTCCCGGCCTGGCACAAGACCAAACTCAGGAAGTGCATGCAGGGCATGGCGAGGCACAGCTCTCAAAGGCTTCAGTGATATCATGCCTGCTGGGGAACGCCCACTTTCTCCTGCTGGGAGCTCACACAATGTGAGCAAAGGGAAAGCTACAGAGCTTTTTAAAGCTCTGAATTTTTTTTTAAGGGCAGTAGAGGTGTTATGAGTAGTTAGGGAATATAATTTGAGTTAGTTTAGAAAATCTGGTTTGATGACAGGTACTTATGCCCTGTATAAAAAGCAAACCAAATAGTAGAAGATGTCTACTGTAAGTGCACTAATAGTGTAGTAAGTCATTATCTATTCAGCCCATTTATCATCTTCATCTTCATTTTGTCTGCCTCCATCAAGTGACTTTCGGGAGGAAGCATGCCATGACAGGTCAATAAGTGAGCAGATCGAATGTTTCTATTTTGTGTAGGTATGAGACATTGGCTAATAAGAGTGTAATGAGCCATTCCCATTCAATTTAACAAGTTAAAGCTGATACTTAACAGGTCAGTACATACATATAAGCTGCATATTTTGAAATATCTGTCATTTTTCTAATTTTTTACAAGACAAGTTTCTATTTTAGAGCACATAAACCAGCAATTTGTCTTAAATGATGGAAATCTCAGTAGACATAGTACAGCCTCAGTTCTAAAATAGTTACAGTCACCTTGCTCGTAATAATTTTCTAAAGTGCATATGGCCATTTTCATATAAAAGATTGAAATGTAAAAAAAAAAAAAAAAAAAAAAAAGAAGGATCAAACTGAAAAATAGTTATCGTCCTGTGGGTTTTTTGTAACTGGAGTCAATGATATTCTGTTCAATGTGTCTAGGTTTGATGCTCTACAGCATGACTTCTGGGATGTTGCAAAACTTATAAAGATTTTGTGGCTTGGCACAGGCTTCCTGCATCAATCATTGCAAACTCACTCTGAAGCATTAGAGGCCTGTTTTATGGTTAGCAGTAGCTATGCACTAATTTCTTAATATGTGACAGCGTTTACCGGTCTGAGCCAGTGTTTATCAGAACTAGGTCACAACATCAGCATTTAAAATTTGTGGTTTGGTCATAAGCCACGTGGATGCAGTCTGCATTGGACTTCCTCTGCAGTCACATTCTAATCCAAACTCTGAATGTTTTAGACTGCTAATTTGTTGATATGAAGATATAGGAGAGCTAAAATAGTTTTGTGTTTTTTTTTTTTTTTATGCACCATGATAACCATTTAAGAAAATTGTAGGGCAAGAAAAACCCAGAACGTATTTCTTCCTAATTATTTATAAACAGAATATTTAAAAGGGTATTCCGGCCTTAGACATCTTATACCGTATCCAAAGGATAGAGGATAAGATGTCTGATCACCAGGTCCCGTTGCTGGGACCACCAGCAATCTCCGGTCAGCTCCTGACATTCAGTGCCGGGCGCTGCTCCAATGACATCATGCCACATCCTCTCGTGATGTCACACCAGGCCCCCTCCATTCATGTCTATGGGAGAGGGGCGTGACAGGTGTGGTGTGATTTCACAAGGAGGCATGGCGCAACGAGGGGGCATCATGTCATGTCTTCGAAGCAGCGCCCAGCACAGAATGCCGGGAGCTGCCCGGAGATCAAGGAGGTCCCAGCGTCAGGACCCCCACAGACATCTTATTCCCTATCCTTTGGAGAGGGGATAAGATGTTTAAAGGGGTACTCCGCCCCTAAACATCTTATCCCCTGTCCAAAGGATAGGGGATAAGATGTCAGATCACTGCGGTCCCGCTGCTGGGGATCCCCGGGATCCCCGCTGCGGCACTGCGCTATCATTACAGCACAAAGCGAGTTTGCTCTGTGAGTAATGACGGGCGATACAGGGGACGGAGCAGTGTGACGTCATGGCTCGGCCCCTTGTGACATCACGGCCCGTCCCCTTAATGCAAGTCTATGGCAGGGGGAGTGACGACCGCCATGCCCCCTCCCATAGACTTGTATTGAAAGGGGCGGGCTGTGATGTCACGAGGGGCGGAGCCGTGATCGTAACGATGCTCCGGCCCCTGTATTGCCCGTCATTACGTGCAGATCGAACTCGCTCTGTGCTGTAATGATAGCGCAGTGCCGCAGCGGGGATCCCGGGGATCCCCAGCAGCGGGACCACGGCGATCTGACATCTTATCCCCTATCCTTTGGATAGGGGATAAGATGTCTAGGGGCGGAGTACCCCTTTAAGGCCGGAATACCCCTTTAAGTGAAAAATATTGAAAAATATGTCCAGCTAGATTAGCAAAAAATAAATAAAAATAAATAAACAATGAATAGCAAACTATTAAATTATATAGTGTAACTATAACTATATAGTGTTCCATTGTTTGGTAATGCTGTACATAATAGTAGATGAGGCATACATGATCTCAGAGCCCATTTAGAGCTACACTTTTTATAATAAAAAAAGATGAATGAATAAAAAAAAAAATAATGAGAGGTTGGACTAGCTGTTGTGTGTCCAAAAAGAGGTGTCCATATTCTTTTACCATATCACCATGGACAATAATTAATTTAAAGTGTCACTCCATAGATGCGGCCCCAAAAGCTCTCCACAGTTCAGCATGGAGAGACGTAGCTTATGCTGGGCAGTCGGGTGGCCAAGGCATATGTATGACACTTAGCAGGTCCGTGCATTAATCCTACTTGAGCTGTGTCTCTATATGCCTAATTATGGAGAGTGCATGGGGCCACATCACTGGATAGACACAATAACTACCCCCATCCCTTCCTCTCCAATCTGTAGCATACTTATCTACTACTTTCTACTAATACTTTTCATTTTCCATCATATGCATTTATTAACAGTTAACCACCCTACCACATACAGACATCAATATAATTTTTGGTACCCTTCTGTTAGAGTGTGTGTGTGTGTGGGGGGGGGACAGAAAAAAAACTTGCTTCCTGAAAAAAACTTGTTGATAAGGAATAAGAAATTTACTGAATATTACCTGATAAAAATCAGACATTTCTTGCACATCATTTAATAAACCAAAATAATGAAACTGGCCTGGACAAAAATGATGGTATCTGACATAATATTTAGTTGCACAACCTTTTGAGGCAGTCGCTGCACTCCAGTGATCTAGGCATGTCTACTAGTGTTAAGCGAACTTACAGTAAATTGTCTTGTAGTGAAGCTCGCAGCTCGGCTGTTGATTACTTTTGTCTGCATAAATTATTTCAGCTTTCCAAGGGCTCCAGTTGCCTGGAAAAGGGGGATACAGTCCTAAGAGACCTAAGACTGCCCTCCCGGACTTTTCCAGGCAACCTGAGCCCTTGGAAAGCTGAACTTATTTATGCAGACTAAAGTAATCAAGGGCCGAGCCACGAGGTTCACTACAGGCCAATTTACTGTAAGTTTGCTCAACTTCGCTCAACATGTCTACAGGTATAGCAATGTGAAAAATAGAAGATGAGCACTCGGCACTGGGGTCCTGCTAATTGAGATTGGACATAATAAACAAGAGCCTGTACTGTACACTGGGCGGTGCAAAGCAGCAATAGACAAAAAAATGGTGTAGATGTAGAGAGAAATATGACAGCGCAGCACTCACCCTTAATAGTGGTTTATTCAGATCAAACGGTGCACATAAAGTGATGATCCACAGTACAGTAGGGTCCAGGGGGGAGAACAGGAAAGAGGACTCAGGGGAGTCCTTGCAGCAACGTTTCGCGGCAAAAAACGCTTGGTCACGCCTTGGTCACGCGAAACGTTGCTGCAAGGACTCCCCTGAGTCCTCTTTCCTGTTCTCCTCCACGGACCCTACTGTACTGTGAATCATCACTTGATGTGCACCATTTGATCTGAATAAACCACCATTAAGGGTGAGTGCTGCGCTGTCATATTTCTCTCTAAATCTACATGTCTACAGGTATCTTGGCCCACCCCTCATAAGCAGATTGCTCCTCCTGTCTCAGGTGTAAAGGGTGCATTAACCAAACAGCAAGTTTCAGCTCCTTCTTACATATCCAATCATCCTCCATGCTTTCAAGTAGGTACAGTGTTTATTTGTATGCTTCATGTTTGTTTCTGCTAACCTAAAGCTGATGCAACTTGCCAAAAAGATTCCACTTTTGTCTCATCTGTCAAAAGTACAAGCAAAAAAGCTATTGGGAGAACGTCTTTTGGACAGATGAGACAAAACTGAAGCTTTTTGGCAAGTCACATCAGTTCTATGTTAAGTAAGGCAAAAATAAAGCAATAAAGCATACAAAGGAAAAAAATCTGTGAAGTACCTATTGTGAAACATGGAGAAGGCTCAGTTGTATTTTAGTACTGCTTTAATGCATCTGGCACAGGGTGTCTTGAATCTGTACAGGGAATCTGTAGAGGGTACAATGAAATTTCAAGACTAAAAAGGCTTTCTGAAGCAAAATGTGCTGCCCAGTGTCAGGAAGCTTGGTCTCAGTTGCAGGTCATGGGTCCTCCACAAGGATAATTACCCAAAACACACAGCTTAAAACACCCAAGAATGGCTGAGAGCAAAACATTTGATTACTCTGAAGTGACCTTCTTCAAGCCCTGATCTAATTATTAGAGCATACATTTCAAACTAACTGGGTTGACTTAAAGGGGTACACCACTGCTCAGCGTTTGGAACAAACTGGAGCCAGCGGTGGGAACTCATGACGTCATAGCCCCTCCACCTAATTATGTCATGCCCCGCCCCCTCAATGCAAATCTATGGGAGGGGGCGTGACATCCATCATGCCCCCTCCCATAGACTTGCATTGAGGGGGTGGGGCGTAATATAATGAGAGGACGGGGCTGTGACACCACGAGCTCTTGACGCTGGCTCCAGCTTTTGGAACAGTTTGTTCGAAATGCTGATGAGCGGAGTACCCCTTTAACTAAGATTAGAAAGTAAGGAAGAATGATTGTTAGCAAAAATTCACCATGTAGCCCGGGCTAAAGTCTTTTGCTTGTTTATTTAGTTAGGAGTTGAACTCAATTGGACCAATATATTAATCTTGAAAACAAATATGCGAATAACATCAAATTGTTGTGTCTTATTTTTATGTCTAATTCAGGCATAAAGAAAAACAGAATTGACTGTAAGTGGTTTTGATATTTTTAACATTTTTTATATGTTCAGCTTGTAAAAACACATGAATGTCAAGTGGCCAATTTGTTTCAGCTCATTTAAAGGAGTTAACAGCCAATCTTTGTGGAGAGTCCATGAATCAGAACCAGCGGGATCCAAAATTGTTTACTTCACACTGTTTGTGTTTGGTCCTATGTCATTTAAGTATATTGACACATACACAGGATTTAGGCAGGTAGACACCTTTTCATTGGTTATTTTGAGCTTGTTCTAGTCTCTTCCATTAATGGCAATATATAATGCTAAGATTTTGCATAAGGGAATAGATAAATCAATCACTGAGTACGACATCCTGACACATCTAGCCATGCAACTAGTAATTGTGTTGTTCACTATTACGTACACTTCAAAGGACCAGTAAAAACATTATATATATATTTGAAAGATAACAAAAGCCACTGTGATGTTTTCTTGTCTGTTAATAATAAGGTCATTTGATATTTTATAATCTTAAAACATCTAGCCATAAACTGACCCTCAAGGAATATCTGGTCCATAGCTTAGTAAAATATTATTTGTGCAGACTCTATCCTGGATCAACCAAGCTCAGTTAACATTTCTACTGGGCTCTTTTTGGTATCCATTGTTTTTGACAGCAAAAATATGGAACTCCTTTAACCACCATTTATATAAGGCATTATGTTAACCTGGCGATGCGCGGCATCGCACAGGTTAACAGGCAGAAGTCTTGCTGTTACCAGCGGCAGTCAACTTCTGCCTGACATCCCGGACTATCTGTGATTGGTCCTGGTCAGCGATCACTGTGATTGGTTCCTGTGGACCAATCACAGTGTCTCAGCTGACTGGTGAATCACAGGGCAAAAGGTGAATCACAGGGTGAAAGTTCAGATCCCCGCTCTGCCTGCCCCCGGAGGTCTGGGCAGAGCGGGGGAAGATGGAGGCAAAGGTGCGGGGGGGACCGGCAGCAGTTACCTGATGACATGGGGGGAGCGGGGACCGGTGCAGAAAGGAGGGGCAGGCAAGTAGAGGCAGCGGCGGTGTCAGAGGCAGCAGTGAAGATCACTGTAAAGTGAATTGTAGTTCTGCAACATCTGGAGGGCCACAGTTTGGGGACCACTGTGCAATGGTCTCCAAACTGTGCTCTTCCAGAAGTTGCAAAGCTACAACTCTCAGCATGCCCAGACAGTCCAGGCATGCTATGAGTTGTAGTTCTGTAACATCTGGCCCTCCAGTTGTTGCATAACTACAAATCCCAACATGCCATTTGGCTGTCTGGGCATGCTTGAAGCATACTGGTAGGGAAACATTTTCTGTTTCCTAACTCAGTGTTTCCCAACCCGTGAGCCACCAGCTGTTGCAAAACTATAACTCCCAGCATGCACTGACAGACCATGCATGCTGGGAGTTGTAGTCTTGCTACAGCTGGAGGCACATGGGTTGTAAAACACTGAGTTAAGTAACAAACTCTGTGTTTTGCAACCAGTGTGCCTCCAGCTGTTGCATAACTACAAACCCCAACATGCATGGACAGCCAAAGGGCATGCTGGGAGTTGTAGTTTTGCAACAGCTGGAGGTTTGCCCCCCCCTCCCCCATGTGAATGTACAGGGTACATTCACATGGGTGGGGGTTTACTGTGAGTTTCTTGCTGCAAGTTTGAGATGCAGCAAATTTAAAGCTGCAACTCAAACTCCCAGTGGGAAACTCACTGTTAACCCCCGCCTGTGTGAATGTACCCTAAAAACACTACACTACACAAAATAAAAAGTAAAACGCTACATATACATATATCCCTACACAGTCCCCCTGCCCCCTAATAACAACAAAAAATGTTGGGTATGGCACTGTTGCCAAAACGGAGCCTCCAGCTGTTGCAAAACATCAACTCCCAGTATTGCCGGAAAGCCATTGACTGTCCAGGCATGCTGGGAGTTTTGCAACAGCTGGAGGCACCCTGTTGGGGAAACACTGCCGTAGGGTAATTTTGGTATTGGAGGCCAGTCTAATTCTTGCATCCAGGTCCGTCCCATGCAAATATATAATTTAGGCCTCAAATGCGCATGGCAATCTCTCACTTCAGAGCCCTGTCGTATTTCAAGGCACCATTTTAGGGCCACATATGGGTAACTCCGTACTCAACAAATTTTGGTGGGCTTTTTTTCCTTTTACCCCTTATGAAAAGGTTAAGTTTGGGTCTACTCCAGCATGTTATTGTAAAAAAATATATATTTTTTTTTTACACTAACATGCTGGTGTTGCCCCATACTTTTCATTTTCACAAGAGGGAAAAGGAAAAAACAGACCCCCAAATTTTGTAACGCAATTACACGGAAATGCCCCATATGTGGACGTAAAATTCTCTCTGGGAGCACAACAAGGCTCAGGAGTGAGAGAGCGCCATGTACATTTGAGGTGATTTAAACATGGGTGGCTAATCGTTTTGTGTTCTGACATAAACGCAAAAAAAAAAAAAACACCCACATGTGACGCCATTTTGGAAACTACACCACTTAACATCCATCAGATGTTTGAAGAACTTCCCCTGTAAGGCCCTACTCTCGCCTTATTAATTCCCTTCTTCGCAAGTGTTTCTCAGCCGAAAAAGGGCGGCCCCACACAGGAAACTCTCTCTATTTCCACCTAAAAACCCTGGGAAATGGCAGTGTTTGTAGGGGGAAATAGGGAGAGGTTCCTGTGTGGGGCCACCCTTTTTAGGGCGAGTAACACTTGCCAAGAAGGGAATTAATAATGTGAGAGTAGGGCCGTACAGAGGAAGCTTTTACCCCCACCAGTTACAATCAACCATACGCTGTTCCCTTCCACCTATTAGAGGTCTTTGCATGACATCAATACTTGGTGTTGTAAGTGGTGCATGGTGTTTTTTGCACACCTTTCCTTAAGTTTGATTAAAAAAAAAAAATAAAAAATTGTGTATATATATTTTATTTTTATTCTAAGAATATTATTTAAAAGTTAAGTTTTAAGTAATGCATATCCTCAATTCTTGTGGTCTGATGTGGAGGAATGTCTGTAACTGGGGTAGAAGCAGCTTAAATATGTTTGGCACCATCTATATTTGTGAAGTGTTGGTGTGGCACCATGGTCAATCTATTCTGATGCATCAGGAATTGGTGAGTGGAAATCCTGGCTTATCCATGCCTGATTCATCTTCACAAAGGTCAGTCTCTCCACATTTTTCATGGACAGACGAGTTCTTCTTGGGGTGACTATGGCGCCCGTGACACTAAACACCCGCTCTTACGGCACACTACTGGCCGGGCAGGACAGATTTTCCAGGGCAAAGTCTGCTGGTTGCGGCCACAAATCAAGTTTGGTTGCCCAGCAGATATTTAAGGTTTGTTTGCATGGTCATGTCAAGGTATGCCACCACCTGCTGGTTCAGGTTCTGCTCCAGGTATTTCTGCTGCTGATGAGTTGCTTCATTATGCGGGTGAAGAAAGACTCATCAGCGACTGTAGACTCAGGCTGCTGCTGATTGAGCTGGTACTGCTCCTGCCACCCCACCCCTCCCCAGCAGCCGTGGCAGTGGAAGGTGAGCACAGAGGGGCACCCCCCCAGTAAGACCTGCAAGAGGATAGATGATGGCGAAGATAGGCATCGGCCAACTGACTACGTAGGATGTCTCTGTAGTAAGTCAGTTCGTCCTCCCTCTCAGTGGGTGTAAAAAAGGACCCTATTTTGTGCCAGTAGCGAGGGTCCAATAAGGTGGAGAGCCAGAAGTCATCCCGCTGCCGAATGGTGACAATTCGGCGGTTACTACGCAAGCGAGCATGCATCGTGCCATTTGTGCAAGTGACTTGGAGGGACTCCCTGCATCCATCTCCACTGCATACTACCAAGGTGTCTGTGTCCTCTGTCTCTCCTTCCTTCTAACCCTCTAGCTCCTCTAGCTGCTCCTGCTCCTGTCAGATGACTAGAAAAATCGCCTATCTAGTAAAAGCTAAACTGTGCTCCACTGTGCCTCTCCCCCTCCTCCTCCAGTTCAGCCCCCACAGGGCTCACGTGGCCATGAGATGTAGGTGCCACGTCTTCAGTGCCCTAACCAGCCATTGTTCCCATCACGTGTTGTAGTAGATAAACAATGGAAAGACCTTGTTCATCTCGTAATCCTGGTGACTGACTAATAATGTGGCTTCCTCAAAAGGCCTGAGCAAACGGCAGGTGTCACGTATGAGCTGCCACTGGTTGACATTGAAGTTATACAGGGGAGCCCCCCTATCCACTTGAATCATCAAGAAATCGTTGATGGCTTTTCTCTGTTCGACTATACGTCGCAAATCAGACTATGTTGGGGGATACCGTTCTGATGCTGCAGCTAAAGGAGGGTGTGCTTAGCGGTGTAAGAGTGGCTGAAGTGCATGTAAAGTTTCCTTCCCATTGTTAGGATGTCTTGCAGATGGGGGGGAACACTTCAGGAACCGCTTGACAACCAGATTGAACGCATGTGCTATGCAGGGTACATGTCTTAGGCTTCCTTGCTGCAGCGCAGACAAGATGTTCTTCCTGTTGTCGGTCACCATGGTTCCCATTTTCCAGTTTTCGTGGAGTAAGCCAGGATTTTATTTCTTGATGAATAACTTTTAGCAGTTCCTCCCCTGTGTGACTCCGTTCGCCAATGCAATCCATGTGAAGAACAGCGTGACACCAACGTGCCCTCACACATGGTATGCTGGAGGGACACTGAGAATTGTCCGTGCAGTGGAGGCTGAGGACACGGTAGAGGATGAGGAGGCGGAGTTGCACACTGTCACAGGACCAACAGTGTGGTGGCAGATACGGCGTGACCTGTCCAAGTTGCTGTTGTGGCAATGTGAACCACATTCACCCGGTCGGCCATAAAGGACATATATTGTTCCCGAACCATGGTTACAGCTCTAAACGTCGGCACTGCCGTGCACTTTGGTACACACCGACAGGCCCAAGGACTCGCCCACCTTCTGTTCCACAAAATTGTGCAGGGCTGGTACTGCCTTCTTCACAAAGAAATGACGGCTTGGGACTCTCCACCTCGGCTCTGCACAAGCCATCAGTTCTCTGAAAGGTGCAGAGTTAAGCACTTGAAAAGGGAGGGACTGCAGCACCAGCAACTTGGACATGAGCACATTCAGCTTCTGCACCGTGTGATGAGTGGGTGTATATTGCTGTCTCATAGACATGGCTTCGCTTATGGATTGCTGGTGGAATGACTGGCTCGAAGTAGGAGGAGAAGGAGCACCTGGAGTGGCAGAAGGAGGGTATGACAAACTACTCCCTTCGGCTGAGGTGGTGGAGCTGTGGCTGGCTGAAACAGGGAGCGGCGTAACACTGCGTGATGCAGCAGGCTGGACAACCACATCGGAGCCACGCTTCTCCCAGGTCACTTTATGGTAACATTGCATATGTTGACACAGGGCCATGGTGCCATCATTGGGACTCTGGTCATGCTTCACCTTCTGCCGACACATCTTGTGTGTGGCCAGTTTAACATCCTCCGGATGCTTGATAAAAAACTTCTGAACTGCCGAGTAGCTGATTTTCCCACCAACACTCCCCACTGATTGACTGCTACTGCCACCGACTCCAGGAACCCCTGTTCCACTATCTCCCAGGAAGGTAGGCTGCCGCGAATCAGGTGGTCCTCCCCGGGCACGTTTGACTCCATACTTTCCACTTCTGCCACTATGCTGACTGCCAACCCTGCTACCACCTTGCTGGCTCAGCTGCTGCCTCACGGGCAACCTGCAACTCTCTTCTTCTGATGATGATGATGAAGCCCCTTCTTTACCCGGATACCAAGTGCGATCAGCTTCATCATCATTGAGTTTTGTCTGCATGTCAGTGATGTGCTCCTCAGGTTCCTCAATAGTGTCTGCTTCAGGAGCCTGAATGCTTGAAACACCACCTCCCACACCTATCTCCTCATCACTACTTGCCTGCCTAGTGGAGGAAGCGGCGGATGTTTTCTCCACTTCTTAGCTGGGCAATAGCTGCTGACTGTCCTCTAGTAGATCGTCCTCACTAAATAGAGGAGCTGAACCCACAGCATAAGATACTTCTGTGGGGGAGGGAACACCATAGGACAGAGGCAATGGGAGGACAGGGACTGCTTCCAGGCCATGCCAACTGAGTGTTGTGTCTGAGGAACCCACCGACTGTTGACTGGGGCTGTCACTTGTGATGAAGTGGATGACCGTGTTAACCAATCAATGATGGTGGATGGGTTGCTAGTCGAGACCCGATTGCTAGCTTATATCGGAAGCTCAGGCCTCTCGCTATGACTCCTGCTGCCACTCGCCCCTAATCTGCCACTTCTCTGCCTGACATAGTGCGTATATGAGGGGAGTAAAATACACTCCACTACGCTTGAAACAATATTTGTCTACAACACCAGCAGGTGTACTTTTGGCTGGCCTTTCACAGTATCTATGCCCTTAAGACTTTAGCGGGAACAAAATAGTACACCACTTAGATGTACGTATGTGGTATGCACTTATGAGGGGAGGACAATGTGCTGCAGTATGCTTAAAACAGTATTTGTCTACAACACCAGCAGGCATGTACTTTTGCCTGTCCTTTCACAGTATCTAGGCCCTTAAGACTTTAACAGGAACAAAATGATACACCACTTAGATGTACACATAGGTTACACTTAAGAGAGGACAATATGCTTTTAATGCTCTGCTCACCCTAACTGTATGGCTGCTATTAGCTTTTCAGTTGTTGTACACACCAGTGCTGCAGCACACAGTCGCTGTGTACTACACCCAAAATTGCACTCTCTCTCAATCTCACTCCCTTCCCTATCTGAGCTTCTAGGCTGGATTTGGGCTTGAGGTGAATCACTGCTGTTAAAATGCTTTTCTGTGCAACACACTGCTCTCTGTCCCTCTCTACAATAGAATTCTAATGTGACTAGGAGGTGAATCACTGCTGTAAAAATGCCTTTTTGTGCAACACACACTGCTGTCTGTCCCTCACTCTCTTTCTCTCTGCAATAAAAGGCTGAATTTACTGTCCGCAAGATAGCTGTCAATTATATAGAGCTGTGATATCACCGGGGTGGCTGGCTGGTGATAGGCTGTATGCTGCATGTGATTCAGGGTTATCCAACCAACCCTTGTTCCCGCCTTCCCAGGAGTCCTTGCCCCATGTCCTCACATGTGGATTCGCCATTTTAGATGCCCTGGAGCCTGGACCACACTAAATGAAGTTTAATGAAGCGATTTGCACGATCAAATTGCGGCTGTCACGATGCCGGCTGGCAGGAGGTGGATCCTTTGTGCCAGAGAGGGATAGCGAGGACCGTGCTAGTGGACCGGTTCTAAGACACTACAGGTTTTCACCAGAGCCCGCCGCAAAGCGGGATGGTCTTGCTGCGGCGGTAGTGACCAGGTCGTATCCACTAGCAACGGCTCACCTCTCTGGCTGCTGAAGATACAGAAGATAGGCGAGGTACAAGGGAGTAGGCAGTAGCAAGGTCGGACGTAGCAGAAGGTCGGGGGCAGGCAGCAAGGTTCGTAGTCAAGGGAGATAGCAAAGGTACTGGTACACAGGGTATAAACACACAAAGAACGCTTTCACTGGCACTAAGGCAACAAGATCCGGCAAGGGAGTGCAAGGGAGGAGACTAGATATAGCCAGGGAACAGGTGGGAACAGATTAAGCTAATTGGGCCAGGCACCAATCATTGGTGCACTGGCCCTTTAAGTCTCAGGGAGCTGGCGCGCGCGCGCCCTAGAGAGCGGAGCCGCGCGCGCCAGCACATGACAGCAGGGGACGGGAACGGGTAAGTGACCTGGGATGCGATTCGCGAGCGGGCGCGTCCCGCTGTGCGAATCGCATCCCCAACGGCCATGACAGAGCAGCGCTCCCGGTCAGCGGGACTGACCGGGGAGCTGCAGGGAAAGAGACGCCGTGAGCGCTCCGGGGAGGAGCGGGGACCCGGAGCGCTAGGCGTAACAGTACCCCCCCCCTTAGGTCTCCCCTTCTCTTTATCGGGTAACTGCCTCCCCTGGGATGAGGACACCGGGAAAGGATGGAGGGATTCCTCAACGGCAGGCAGAACCGCAGGAGTAGGAATGGGGAGAGAGGGCAGAGGGCGGGACCTGGCACGGGGCAGTGTGACACCAGGACGAGGGCCATGAGGGGACACAGAAGCTTGCCTGATGGAACTGGGAGGGGGGGAGGGGCATTTCCTGTGGCAGGCAGAGTCCTTAATGACCTTAGGGGGACCAGATACAGGAGGAACCACAGAGTTACGGCAAGGGTTACTGGGAACCGGTTTTAGACAGTTCTTGGAACAAGAGGACCCCCAACTCTTGATCTCCCCAGTGGACCAATCCAGGGTTGGGGAATGAAGTTGAAGCCAGGGAAGTCCAAGGAGAATTTCCGAGGTGCAATTGGGGAGGACCAAAAGTTCAATCCTCTCGTGGTGAGATCCGATGCTCATAAGAAGGGGCTCCGTGCGGAAACGTATGGTACAGTCCAACCTGGCTCCGTTGACCGCGGAAATGTGGAGTGGCTTGACAAGACGGGTCACCGGAATACGGAATTTATTCACAAAGGAGTCCCGAATAAAATTCCCAGAAGCTCCAGAGTCCAGGCAGGCCACGGCTGAGAGGGGAGAGCTGGCTGAAGTGGAAATCCGAACAGGTACCGTGAGACGTGGAGAAGCCGACTTGGCATCAAGAGACGCCACACCCACGAGAGCTGAGTGCGAGCGTGCGTTTCCCAGACGTGGAGGACGGATTGGGCAATCCACCAGAAAATGTTCAGTACTGGCACAGTACAAACAAAGATTCTCTTCCTTACGGCGATTCCTCTCTTCCAGGGTCAGGCGAGACCGATCCACTTGCATGGCCTCCTCGGCGGGAGGCCTAGGCGCAGATTGCAGTGGAGACTGTGGGAGAGGTGGCCAGAGATCTAAGTATTTTTCCTGGCGGAGCTCTTGATGCCTCTCAGAAAAACGCATGTCAATGCGAGTGGCTAGATGAATGAGTTCATGCAGGCTAGCAGGAGTCTCTCGTGCGGCCAGAACATCTTTAATGTTGCTGGATAGGCCTTTTTTAAAGGTCGCGCAGAGAGCCTCATTATTCCAGGAAAGTTCAGAAGCAAGAGTACGGAATTGTATGGCGTACTCGCCAACGGAGGAATTACCCTGGACCAGGTTCAGCAGGGCAGTCTCAGCAGAAGAGGCTCGGGCAGGTTCCTCAAAGACACTTCGAATTTCCGAGAAGAAGGAGTGAACAGAGGCAGTGACGGGGTCATTGCGGTACCAGAGCGGTGTGGCCCATGACAGGGCTTTTCCAGACAGAAGGCTGACTACGAAAGCCACCTTAGACCTTTCAGTAGGAAACAGGTCCGACATCATCTCCAAGTGCAGAGAACATTGCGAAAGGAAGCCACGGCAAAACTTAGAGTCCCCATTAAATTTGTCCGGCAAAGACAGGCGGAGGCTAGGAGTGGCCACTCGCTGCGGAAGGGGTGCAGGAGCTGGCATGGGAGATGATTGCTGATGAAGTTGCGACTGAAGTTGGTGCACAATGGTGGACATTTCTGACATCTGGTGGGTTAGATGGGCGATCTGTCGGGCTTGCTGGGCGACCACCGTGGTGATATCAGAGGCAACTGGCAGGGGAACCTCAGCGGGATCCATGGCCGGATCTACTGTCACGATGCCGGCTGGCAGGAGGTGGATCCTCTGTGC
The DNA here is from genome assembly GCF_029499605.1 of Hyla sarda. Lineage (NCBI taxonomy): Eukaryota > Metazoa > Chordata > Amphibia > Anura > Hylidae > Hyla > Hyla sarda. Next base: position 116,358,251 of record NC_079192.1, read on the forward strand.
CAGAGAGGGATAGCGAGGACCGTGCTAGTGGACCGGTTCTAAGACACTACAGGTTTTCACCAGAGCCCGCCGCAAAGCGGGATGGTCTTGCTGCGGCGGTAGTGACCAGGTCGTATCCACTAGCAACGGCTCACCTCTCTGGCTGCTGAAGATACAGAAGATAGGCGAGGTACAAGGGAGTAGGCAGTAGCAAGGTCGGACGTAGCAGAAGGTCGGGGGCAGGCGGCAAGGTTCGTAGTCAAGGGAGATAGCAAAGGTACTGGTACACAGGGTATAAACACACAAAGAACGCTTTCACTGGCACTAAGGCAACAAGATCCGGCAAGGGAGTGCAAGGGAGGAGACTAGATATAGCCAGGGAACAGGTGGGAACAGATTAAGCTAATTGGGCCAGGCACCAATCATTGGTGCACTGGCCCTTTAAGTCTCAGGGAGCTGGCGCGCGCGCGCCCTAGAGAGCGGAGCCGCGCGCGCCAGCACATGACAGCAGGGGACGGGAACGGGTAAGTGACCTGGGATGCGATTCGCGAGCGGGCGCGTCCCGCTGTGCGAATCGCATCCCCAACGGCCATGACAGAGCAGCGCTCCCGGTCAGCGGGACTGACCGGGGAGCTGCAGGGAAAGAGACGCCGTGAGCGCTCCGGGGAGGAGCGGGGACCCGGAGCGCTAGGCGTAACAGCGGCAATATTAACACTCGTTGCAAATCAAATTTTTCCTGAAATTCGTAAGAAACTCGAAATTTGTCAGATTTGATTCACTCATCCCTAATTCTATCATATCTCCTCTGTCTCGTCTTTCTTCCAAGCTACGCATGTTAAGGTCCTTTATCCTTTTCTGGTAAGTGTTATTATGCAACCCATGTACTAGTTTAGTATCTTCTCTAAACTCTCCAATGTATCTATATCTTTCAGTACTGCCCACAATACTCCAAGTAAGGTCTTACCAGTGCTTGGTACAGAGGCATGATCATTTTCCTTTTTATACTGCTAATATTTCTACCTATACACCCATGAGCACTTCCCTCTTTCTACTGCTAATACCTCTCCCTATACGCACAAGCATTCTCCTTGCATTTCCTGCTTCTCTAATGACATTGTCTGCCTACCTTTAAGTCTTCAGAAATTATGACCATCTAAATCCCTCAGATACTGAAGTTAGGACTGTATCACATATAAGACCAATGACAATAAAATAAAAGCCATCATAGACAATTTCTTTCTTTCATTTTTTTTTTTTTTTCATTAACAGAAAACAGCTATGGCACAACTATCTCCATGCTAAATTTACTACAATATATACCTGCCAGCATACCTACATATATGCAAGTTAAAAGCTGGCATAGATTTCTGAGGCACGGCACATGTCCTTGGATTTATCAAGAAATATAGAATCCTTCACTAGCAATGGTTTACTTAAAAGGGTACTTCAGTGGGAAAAAAATATTTAAATCAACTGGTGTCAGAAAGTTAAATAGATTTGTAAAGTACTTCTATTTAAAAAAAAAAAAAATGTTAACCCTTCCAGTACTTATCAGCTGCAGTTTGCTTCCCAGGAAGCTTTTTTTTTTTTTTTTTTATTATTTTCAGTCTGACCACACTGCTCTCTGCTGACACCTCTGTCCATGTCAGGAACTGCCCAGAGCAGGAGCAAATCCCCAAAGCAAACCTATCCTGCTCTGGACAGTGCCTGACATGGACAGAGGTGTCAGCAGAGAGCACTGTGGTGAGACTGAAAAGAAATTCAAAAATAAAATAACTTCTTCTGCAGCTGATAAATACTTGAAGGATTAAGATTTTTAAATAGAAATATAAAAAAATATGTTTAACTGTTTGGCACCAGTTGATTTAAAAAAAAAAAAATGTTTTTCACCGGAGTATCCCTTTAAGACCGGTGTATGAAACTCCCGTCTTAGTAAATTCCCCCTAAGTCTGTATGTCAAATATGCTCTTGTTATTTGAAATCTATAATGTCTATTATAGTCAAGATCAGACAAGGTTCTCTTGCTGTAACTGCTGCATGTGGACAAAGCAAGGGCCCACTTGTAGTGGCAAATTTTGTGCACAAATTGTGCATAATTTTGTAAGTAAAACTGTGATATAACTAGCAAAATTGTTTAGACATTGGGTACCATATATGTCACCTGCATGTAGCAGTCACTATGCATATAAATATAATAGTGATATCAAATATGCGATTACGTGCAAATCTTTATTATTCAATTATGAAGAAAGAGGTGCATTCTAAGTAATACATGGGGCTTACTAGTTTTAAACATGTCTTCCTTAAATTACAATATTCAAAATCTATATTCAATGAATACCAAATATCTCATATTATACATATAAGGATTCTTTTCTGCAGATACAAGGAGAATCTGTAAAAGTAATGGTGTACAATGCATGTTCCATTAGGTTGGCATTGTTCCACAGAATTATTTGTCGTAAAAGAGTATATGATGCCTGAAGGAAGCCCTATTTGGCAGCACATAGAGTGCCTATGTGCCAGCCTTACGAACCAATGCGCACGTGTTTCAGATTTTATAGTAGGAAGGAGGAGGTTTAGAGTGTTATGCTCAAGTTTACGGATTTTAGCTTTTTTTTTGCCAGTTATTTAACTAGGATATCAATATTTCCGTTCCTTTTCAAATTAGGATACAGTTGTCACTATGACATTCGTAATAATACTTAGTGAAATATTACAGCTTATGGCATACTTTGTGCAATGTATCATTGGAGGATCAAATTAATACTTTTGCCGACAGTAAAGTTATATGAATGTGCGGCAAAGGGATGTGAACGTGAATTACTAACTAATCTCTTGTCACATTTATGATCTAGTAAATAATACATACACTGCTCAAAAAAATAAAGGGAACACTTAAACAACACAATGTAACTCCAAGTCAATGACACTTCTGTGAAATCACACCGTCCACTCAGGAAACAACACTTATTGACAATCAATTTCACAAGCTGTTGTGCAAATGGGACAGACAATAGGTGGAAATTATAGGCAATTAGCAAGATGCCCCAATAAAGGAGTGGTTCTGTAGGTGGTGACCACAGACCACTTCTCAGTTCCTATTCTTCATTGGCTGATGTTTTGGTCACTTTTTAATGCTGTCAGTGCTTCCACTCTAGTGGTAGCATAAGACGGAGTCTACAACCCACACAAGAGGCTCAGGTAGTGCAGCTCATCCAGGATGGCACATCAATGCTAGCTGTGGCAAGAAGGTTTGCTGTGTCTGTCAGCGTAGTGTCCAGAGCATGGAGGCGCTACACACTCAAATTTGCCGAAATTTCCGAAAAAGTTCATTTTGATCCGAATTTTTTAGCGGCGAATCTATATTAAAAAAAGGCTATTTCTAGCCTACATACAGCCTCTATAGGGGTATAGAACACTTTGCTGTGTTCTAAAATGCATATGGAGTGTGCTGGGGTAGTGAAATAATACTGTTATTCAGAATAACATGCAGATTACCAGCATCGCTTTTAGAATTACTGCCGCACAGCAGCACAATGACAGAGCCTGGTGGTGGCATCAGTGTCAGGAGACCATCTAGTGACTGAATGACATAGCGTGGAGGTGTTGGCAGCATGAGGACACCATATAGTGGCTGAATGACACAGCTTAGATGAGACTGAAGCATGAGGACACCATATAGTGGCTGAATGATACAGCATGGAGGTGTTGGCAGCATGAGGAGACCATATAGCGGCTGAATGGCACAGCGTGGAGGTGTTGGCAGCATGAGGAGACCATATAGTGGCTGAATGGCACAGGGTGGAGGTGTTGGCAGCATGAGTACACCATATAGTGGCTTAATGACACAGCATGGACATGTTGGCAACATGAGGAGACCATATAGTGGCTGAATGACACAGCATGGAGGTGTTGGCAGCATAAAGAGACCATATAGTGGCTGAATGGCACAGCGTGGAGGTGTTGGCAGCATGAGGAGACCATATAGTGGATGAATGGCACAGCCCGGAGTTGCCAGCAGCTTGAGTAGGCACTAGGCCTTCACAATCCCTAAGATTAAAAGATGAATTAAGAAATTTAAACCGAAGATTTTGGATAGCAGGTGCTACCTATGAGAAAATTTTAAATTCCCAGAGCCAGGCCCCACAGTGGCATTAGTAAACCATATATTGCCTGAATTACACAGCCTGGAGTTGGCTGATGCACGAGTACACAGCAGGGCTTCACAATCCCCCCCAAAAAACAACCCAATTTTAGACATTTTTGAAAAAAATTTGGATAGCGGGTGCTACCTCTGAGAAAATTTGAAATTACCAGACCCAGGCCCAGCAGCGCCATCATTTTTTTATTTGAAAATGTAAACAAACTTTGAGTGTCCCGTACCCCATCGTGTGGGTACGAAGGACCAAATCCAACAAGCCCCCACAGCAATATCAGTAAAGCAGATATTGCCTGAATGACACAGCCTGGAGTTGGCTGATGCATGAGTACACAGCAGGGCCTCACAATCCCCCCCCCCCCCCAAAAAAAAAAAATACACAACAATTTTATAAATTTTTGAAAAAGATTTTGGATAGCGGGTGGTACCTATGAGAAAATTTGAAATTCTCAGACCCAGGCCCCACAGCGGCATCAGTAAACCATATATCACCTGAATGACACAGCCTGGAGTTGGCTGATGCACGAGTACACAGCAGGGCCTCAACCCCCCCCCCCCCCCCCCCCCCAAAAAAAAAAAAAAAAAACAAACATTTTTTGAAATTTTTGAAAAAGATTTTGGTTAGCGGGTGCTACCTATGAGAAGATTTGAAATTCCCAGACCCAGGCCCAGCAGCGCCATCATTTTTTTATTTGAAAATTAAAACAAACTTTGAGTGTCCCGGACCCCATTGTGTGGGTACGAAGGACCAAATCCAACAAGTCCCCACAGCAACATCAGTAAAGCATAAATTGCCTGAATGACACAGCCTGGAGTTGGCTGATTAACGAGTACACAGCAGGGCTTCACAATTCCCCCCCAAAACACCACAATTTTAGAATTTTTGGAAAAAGATTTTGGATAGCGGGTGCTACCTATGAGAAAATTTGAATATATACTTGTATTTGTATATACTGTGAGACAGTGATAGGAATGGTTGTCAGCGATCGCTATATTTTTCCAGGGTACCTGTCATATGTGGATACCAGGTTTCAGGAAGTACATATCTCATCCAAGGAAAGCTGGATGAGATATGAGAAAATCCATAAGTAGTTAAATCCTTGGTGAGGCTTAGCTTTCGAGAGATATTGGTCAGTCAGGTAACGGGCTTAAATTTCTATGGAATGGATGGCAGGTTTAGTATTGGAGCCTTTCATCCTCTTTCTGGTCCCCATCAGGTTTTTATACTAGCCCAGATTAGCACAGATGTTGAAGGAAACTCATCTGTGGGCGTCATCAAACTAGGCGAGAGTCACTCTTCAAGTCAGGTTGTGAGCAAGCTGCACCAATGATGAGAGTTTGAATCGGAAGTTTCAGTTTTATATGGGGACAGTATAATCCGTGGGAATAACACATTTGTTAACTGTTGTGTTGGGTGGTTGGTAGTAAGCCACCTGCATAGATAGGGAAGTTTTATGTATAGCCAGCATTAGAAAAGTTGTAAAAGAGTTTAAAGGCTATATTTATTTTGTTACTGAACAATAAAGACAGGAGAACCATGGTTTAAATATTACTTTAATGTTCCTGTCTCTGCTTGCAATTTAGCTGCTTTTTAAAGGAGCCATCCACCATAAGATGATTTTAGTATGTACCTGCCAGACATGCTTAGGAAGGATCCATGCTTATCTTGGAGGTTAAAGGGGTATTCCAGGAAAAAAACTTTTTTCTTTATATCAACTGGCTCCAGAAAGTTAAACAAATTTGTAAATTACTTCTATAAAAAAATCTTATTCCTTTCAATAATTATCAGCTGCTGAAGTTCAGTTGTTGTTTTCTGTTTGGCAACAGTGCTCTCTGCTGACATCTCTGCTTGTCTCGGGAACTGCACACATTAGAAGAGGTTTGCTTTGGGGATTTGCTTCTAAACTGGGCGGTTCCAGAGACACGTGTCATCAGAGAGCACTTAGAGAGAAAAGAACAACTCAACTTCAGAAGCTCATAAGTACTGAAAGGATTAAGATGTTTTAATAGAAGTAATTTAAAAATCTGTTTAACTTTCTGGAGCCAGTTGATATATAAAAAAAAAAAGTTTTTTTCCCTGGATAACCCCTTTAATGTCTGTATTGTGAGATTACCATAATGCTTTGGCTATCTTTTTGTGAACTGGCTATTTCCTGTTGGAGTTGTCTCTATCCAATTACAAGTTCCATAATCCCTTCTCTTCCTCCCACACATCAGCCACCCAACCCATTGAAACGCCCCTGTGCTGCCTTCAGTGCAATAGACCAGTGTTTTCTACCAGGGTTCCTCCAGCTGTTGCAATCCCTGTAGAATGATCTCCCACCCCCACCCAGTGGTTGCTCCACCAATTGAAGCAGGGCAGGCTCCCTGTCATCACCTGACTAAGTATGTCATTTCTTGGGCCACATTGCAACTTGGGAAAACCTGAGACAACATTTTATATGCTGTTAAAAATAAACTTTGAGGCAAAGATCACATAAGAATTGTGAGACCACCACCACACAGGTACAGACACTATATTATGAACTACACTATCTTTACAGCCCCTGTAGCATAGTCAAATAAAAAAACTAATCTTGGAATACACCATTAAAGGGGTGCTCCAGTGGAAAACGATATATATATATATATATATATATATATATATATATATATATATATACACATATATATATATATATATATATATATTTTTTTTTTTATCAACTGGTGCCTGAAAGTTAAACATATTTGTACATTACTTCTATTTATATATCACCTGCAGTATGCTCCACAGGAAGTTCTTTTCTTTTTGGATTAATTTTCTTTCTGACCACAGTGCTCTCTGCTGACACCCCTGTCCATGTCAGGAATTGTCCAGAAAGCACTGTGGTCAGACAGAAAAGAAATGCAAAAAGAAAAGAACTTCCTCTGTAGTATAGAGCAGCTTATAAGTTCTGGAAGACATACGCCCTTGCGTCCTGGTACTTAAGAATGAAGGGCGTATTCATACGCCCGTGGGAATTTCGGTCCCCGCCGCGCGCCGGGCGGGGACCGGACTGGGGTGACTGCTGATATCTATTAGCAGGCACCCCGTGCAAATGCCCAGGGGCCCCCCCCCCCCCAATGTCGGCGATCGGCGCAAATCGCAAGTGAATTCACACTTGCGATTTGCGCTGATTCCGGGTCATTACGGGTCTATGGTGACCCGGTGACCCGGAATATAAGGGGGATCGCGGGTGTCTAAGACACCCACGATCCCCTGAAGCGATAGGAGTGAGGTGGCACGGGTGCCACCCCTCCTATCCCTGCTATTGGTGGTCTAGACGCGACCACCAATAGCAGATCGGGGGCGGGGGGGGGGGGGTTACTTTCGTTTTCCCCATCCTGCCCACCCACATTAGGCGGGCCAGAATGGGGAAAACGAAGAGGAGCGGCGCCGAAGATCACTTACCCGTCCGGAGGCAGCGGAGCGACGGTGATCGCCGGGAGGCAACGGAGATCTGCGGGCAGCGGCCGGCAGTAGAGGACTGCTCTCTGGATGCGACAGAAGCTGGTGAGTTGCCTAGTAACAATAGTGGTCTCTAGACTTTAGCCCTCCAGATGTTGCAAAACTACAACTCCCAGCATGCCCACACAATTTTGGGGGACATTTTCTCCTATTACCCCTTGTAAAAAAGTAAAATTTGGGGAGAAAAAAACATTTTAGTGAAATTTTTTTTTTTCATTTACATCTCCGACTTTAACAAAAAGTTGTCAAACACCTGTGGGGTGTTAAGGCTAACCGTACCCCTTGTTACGTTCCTTGAGGGGTGTAGTTTCCATAATAGTGTGCGATGTGGGGGGGGGTTTGCTGTCCTGGCACCATAGGGGCTTCCTAAATGGGACATGCCCCCCAAAAACCCTTTCAGAAAAATTCACTCTCCAAAATCCCCTTGTTGCTCCTTCCATTCTGAGCCCTCTAATGCACCTGCCAAACACTTCACATACACATATGAGGTATTTTCTTACTCGAGAGAAATTGGGTTACAAATTTTGAGAGGATTTTTTTCCTTTTGTAAAAAGTCAAAGACTGGGTCTACAAGAACATGCGAGTGTAAAAAGATTTTGAATTTTCTCCTTCACTTTGCTGCTATTCCTGTGAAACACCTAAAGGGTTAACACACTTACTGAATGTCATTTTGAATACTTTGTGGGGTGCAGTTTTTATAATGGGGTCATTTATGGGGTATTTCTAACCAGAAGGCACTTCAAATCCACTTCAAACCTGAACTGGTCCCTGAAAAATTCAGATTTTGAAAATTTTGCGAAAAATTGGAAAATTGCTGCTGAACTTTGAAGCCCTCTGATGTTTTCCAAAAGTAAAAACATGTCAACTATATGATGCAAACATAAAGTAGACATATTGTATATGTGAATCAATACATAATTTATTTGGAATGTCTATTTTCCTTACAAGCATAGAGCTTCAAAGTTAGAAAAATGCTAAATTTTCAAATTTTTCATGAAATATTTGAATTTTTCACCAAGAAATTATGCAAGTATCGACGAAAATTTACCACTAACATAAAGTAGAATATGTCACAAAAAACTATCTTGGAATCAAATTTATAAGTAAAAGCATCCTAGAGTTATTAATGCGTAAAGTTACAGTGGTCAGATTTGCAAAAAATGCTCCCATCCTTAGGGTCATAATGGGCTCCGTCCCCAAGGGGTTAAAAAAAAAAAAAAGGTTTTCCATTGGAGTACCCATTTAACAGGTTCTACTCAGCTAATCTCCCACAATATACATTCTGTTAAAACTAACAAAAAGCCCAGAGCAAACAGAGAGGTTCTTTTTCTTTAGTTTGAAATATTTTCCTGTTTCATCTTGTGCTAACTTTGTCTTCAGTAAACCTCTTTTAGTCAGACTGAGGTTGGAAATATCTCATTTATTCATTGCCCTGTATTGTGAAGCATATTTTAGTTAATGCATCACTCTTTATAGTCTGGAAAAGCTCTTCACCCTTGCCCATACAGAGCTGCTAACTCCATGGCAAGAGGCTACTTAAACGTAATTACTGTACATTGAAGCTGGGGAATTTTTCAAAGATGTGGAGCATATCATTATCTTGGTGCTCTTTTATGGATATTTTCAGATATATTGGTTCTGTTTGCACAGTCTAATACACTAAGAAAATAAAGGGAGAAGAACGTTTACTGGCCCGGATAAATGAAAATCACAGTGAGAATCATAGAATCTGCTCTAATTTCCAGTGACATAACCAATTACAGCAGACCTCAAGCTTTCAAATTTAAGTTCATATTATAGTAAGATGGTAAAGCAACAAATTAAAATCTAATTTCTTCACCGACTTACAGAAGCATAAAAGAAAAAGCTATATTTAACTCACTTTCTACTAATTGACCCTGGAATGGAAATTCCCAGTTATATCTCATATTTTGAAGAATACATTCATGGCCATAAATGTTGGCACCCCTGAAATTTTTAAAGAAAATGAAGTATTTCTCACAGAAAAGGATTGTAGTAACACATGTTTTGCTATACACGTGTTTATTTCCTTTGTGGGTATTGGAACTAAACCAAAAAAGGGAGGAAAAAAAGCTAGTTGGACATAATGTCACACCAAACTCCAGAAATGGGCTGGACAAAATTATTGGCACCCTTAACTTAATATTTGGCTGCACACCCTTTGGAAAAAAAATAACTGAAATCAGGGGCTTCCTATAACCATCAATAAGATTCTTACACCTCTCAGCCGGAATGTTGGACCACTCTTCCTTTGCAAACTGCTCTAGGTCTCTTTTATTGGAAGGGCGCCTTCTCAGGTGTTCTATGGGATTTAGATCTGGACTCATTACTGGCCACTTCAAAACTCTCCTGCCCTTTATTGTCATCCATTTCTGGGTGATTTTTGAAGAATTTTTGGGGTAATTGTCCTCCTGGAAGACCCAAGATCTCGGACACAAACCCAGCTTTCTGACACTCAGATTTCATGATGCCTTGCACACATTCCAGGCACACATTCCCAAAACATGATTGAACCTCCACCATATTTCACTGTAGGTACTTTGTTCTTTTCTTTGTAGGCCTCATTCAGTTTTTGGCAGTAGAATGGTGTGCTTTACCAAAAAGCTCTATCTTGGTCTCATCTGTCCACAAGACGTTTTCCCAGGATTTTGTCTTACTCAAGTTCATTTTGGCAAAATGTAGTCTTGCTTTTTTATGTCTCTGTGTCAGCAGTGGGGTCCTCCTGGGTCTCCTGCCATAGCGTATCATTTTATTTAATGTAAATGTCGACGGATAGTTCGCGCTGACACTGATGCTCCCTGAGCCTGCTGGACAGCAGGAGAACTTGTTTGGGGCTGTTTATCCACCATCCGGACTATCCTGCATTGACACCTTTCATCAATTTTTCTCTTCCCTCCATGCCCAGGGAGATTAGCTACAGTGCCACGGGTTGCAAACTTCTTGATAATGTTGCGCACTGTGGACAAAGGCAAATCTAGATCTCTGGAGATGGACTTGTAACTTTGAGATTGTTGATATTTTCCACAATTTTGGTTCTCAAGTCCTCAGACAGTTATCTTCTCCTCTTTCTGTTGCCCATGCTTAGTGTGGCACACACAGACACACAATGCAAAGACTAAGTGAACTTCTCTCCTTTTTATCTGCTTTCAGGTGTGGTTTTTATATTGCCCACACCTGTTACTTGCCCCAGGTGAGTTTAAAGGAGCATCACATGCTTTAACCCCTTAAGGACTCAGCCCATTTTGGCCTTAAGGACAATTTAATTTTTACGTTTTCATTTTTTCCTCCTTGCCTTCTAAAAATCATAACTCTTTTATATTTTCATCCACAGATTAGTATGAGGGCTTGTTTTTTTGCGCCACCAGTTGTCCTTTGTAATGACATAACTCATTATATCATAAAATGTATGGTGCAACCAAAAAACACTATTTTTGTGGGGAAATTAAAATGAAAAACGCAATTTTGCTAATTTTGGAAGGTTTCGTTTTCACGCCGTACAATTTATGGTAAAAATGACATGTGTTCTTTATTCTGAGGGTCAATACGATTAAAATGATACTCATTATTACATACTTTTCTATTATTGTTGCGCTTAAAAAAAATCACAAACTTTTTAACCAAATTAGTACGTTTATAATCCCTTTATTTTGATGACCTCTAACTTTTTTATTTTTCCGTATAAGCGGCGGTATGGGGGCTCACTTTTTGCGCCATGATCTGTACTTTTTTTGATACCACATTTGCATATGAAAAACTTTTAATACATTTTTTATAATTTTTTTTAAATAAAATGTATTAAAAAAGTAGGAATTTTGGCCTTTTTTTTTTTTTCGTTCACGCCGTTCACCGTACGGGATTATTAACATTTTATTTTAATAGTTCAGACATTTATGCACGCGGCGATACCAAATATGTCTATAAAAAATTTTTTACGCTTTTTGGGGGTAAAATAGGAAAAAACTGACGTTTTACTTTTTTATTGGGGGAGGGGATTTTTCACTTTTTTTTTACTTCTACTTTTACATTTTTTTTTACACTTGAATAGTCTCCATAGGGGACTATTTATAGCAATACCATGATTGCTAATACTGATCTGTTCTAAGTATAGGACATAGAACAGATCAGTGTTATCGGCGATCTTCTGCTCTGGTCTGCTCGATCACAGACCAGAGCAGGAGACACCGGGAGCCGAACGGAGGAAGGAGAGGGGACCTCTGTGCGGCGTTCTGAATGATCGGATCCCCGCAGCAGCGCTGCGGGCGATCCGATCATTCATTCAAATAGCGCACTGCCGCAGATGCCGGGATCTGTATTGATCCCGGCACCTGAGGGGTTAATGGCGGACGCCCGCGAGATCCTGGCTGCGATCAGCAGCCGGGATCAGCCGCGCATGACACGGGCATTGCTCCGATGCCCGCGGTTATGCACAGGACGTAAATGTATGTCCTGGTGCGTTAAGTACCACCGCACCAGGACGTACATTTACGTCCTGCGTCCTTAAGGGGTTAAACAATCTTATTGATCCACAATTTTGAAAGGGGGCCAATTATTTTGTCCAGCCCATTTTTGGAGTTTGGTGTGATATTACGTCCAATTTGCTTTTTTTCCTCCCTTTTTTGGTTTAGTTCGAATACACAAAGGGAATAAACATTTGTATAGCAAAACATGTGTTACTACAATAATTTTCTGTGAGAAATACTTCATTTTCTTGAAAAATTTCAGGGGTGCCAACATGTACGGCCATGACTGTAGATGAAGAGGAGTATATCAGTGGAGAGGTCTTCCATATCCACAATTATTACCATATTTCCAAGATGAATAGCATAAAAGAGTCTTATTTTGAAAGACCCAAACAATAAAGCTGTTGTAAAACTGTTTTCTGAAATATATTTCTTGGTAATCATTGGTTTTGCTGGTAAAGTATTTATAGGTTTCAATGTTTTGTTTTGTTTTGCTTGCAGGGGAATGTACCAACAGAAAATGCCATACTTTATCAATTACATTTTTTTCTCATTAACAGATTTTTTTTAGATTATTGTTGCCACATTTCAATTTATTTTTTATTTGGCTATCCATACAGAATTAAATGTTGAAATGTATAGTTTTTACAGTAGCCACTAGATCAGACACAAAACACTGATACTTTCTGTTTTCTATAGCTCCCTTATCAGCTTACCTGTGTAGATTGAGACAGAGTCAGCAGTGGGAATGTAATGACAGCTCAGTGATACTGTTCGATGCCTAGATAGAGTAGGATGGTAGCACATTGTGCATTATACACATATATGGGTCTGTATGCATCATATGGGTCTGTACCATCAATGTCAAGCTCTAGATTCTTAGGATGTGAGTGATATATATATATATATATATATATATATATATATATATATATATATATATAAAACTTTCCTAGTATATTTCTCTATTAAAGAGAATCTGTGGTCATCCCCCTTCCCTAAATGGCTTTGCAGTCTCCTCTGAGGCAATCTGTCAGAGGGGTTGGAATCTTCATTATGTGTACCCTATTCTGTCCAGATTCAAGGTTATATTATAATCAAGGTTCCAGCCCCTGTGACTGATTACCTTGATGGTCAAAGGGACTACAAAGCTCTATAACTCAGGAATGAAGGGAGAAAGGGCAATCCTTATGATATAAACAAGTATGTGATCAGCCCCTATAGCTATATACAGGTTACTGACACTCAGTGAGTGCCCACGGGTCCTCTTCAAAGGTGTACTTCGGTGCTTAGACATCTTATAAGATGCCTAATCGCGGGGGTCCTGCCGCTGGGGACCCCCGTGATCTTGCACGCCGCACCCTGTTAAAATCAGTCCCCGGAGCGTGTTCGCTCCAGGTCTGATTACTGCCGATCACGGGGCTGGAGAGTGTGATGTCACACGGGGTGGAGCCTTGACGTCACATTGCTCTGGCCCCATGATCGGGAGTAATCAGACCCGGAGTGAACACGCTCCGGGGACTGATTTTAACGGGGTGCGGCATGCAAGATCACGGGGGTCCCCAGCAGTGGAACCCCCGCGATCAGGCATCTTATCCCCTATCCTTTGGATAGGGGATAAGATGTCTAAGCGCCAGAGTACCCCTTTAACTGCCATCAATTTCAGCCACCATGAAGTACATACATCCTCTTATACTGTATATACTGTAAGGATTATTCCTTGGGGATAGCTCTGGGATCGTCCTGGACACTGCCACAGGACACTTTTCCTCAATACAAATCTGCAGACAACGGTTATTCATGCAAGTCTGGCACATTTCCAGCTTTATTTAGACAGGTTGCAGGAAAAAACAAACATAACGCAGGATCCTAGACCATCTGGTCATTGACTACACATATCAGCATGCCCTGACTATTAACTGGTAAGCTACCCTCGGCCAGTTAAACTTATGCCTCCTGCAACCTTCTACTCACAGTTCACACCACCTCTTGGACCATTCACAGCTCCTGCATTGTGTTTATTCAACAGGGCCCGTGTCTCCCCTTACAGCCAGCCTGCTGTTTCCTAGGGAGAGCCCAGATCACACTGAGTCTCTTCCATATAAATACCTCCCCTTTCCACTGACTCATTAATTAGGCCCCATGTGAAGGTTTTCCCAAAGTGAGCCAAGGAAATACTCCCTTTCCTTGCCACTTTATCACAATACAGAATATACAGGAGCCAATAAGACGTATACAATGCAGGCATTACACTCTGGAAAGAATGTTATTTCATCCTAGGGGAAATTCTTGTACCTACTGTAGATTACGCAATTGTTAAATATCTCAAAATTTCACATTTTGTGTACTTTTTTATTTATTTTTGCTCATATTTAATAGCCATACATTTTCTCAGTTCTCTCCCTACAGAGCCACATAAGGGTTTGTTTTATGCCGGAATGAGTCTACTTTGTTACGATTTAATTCATTTACAAAAAATAAATTAGGGTAAAACAAGTTATAAAGAGTTAAAATAAAATAAATAAATGAAATGCAATTGGCCCTTTTTTTAGGGGGGGGGGCTGTTTCATTGCAGTTCAGTGTATGGTTAAAATTACGTTATCCTTAATTTGTAGGTCAATAGGATAATTTTTTAAATATTTTTTTTAGGAAAATAAGTAGAGATATTTCTGGCCTACAGAAAGCCTCAATAGGGGTGTAGAACACTTTGCCTTGATGTAACACACATAGGGTGTGTGCTGGGTTAGTGAAATAATACTGTTATTCAGTATGATATGCAGATCAGGGGCATTGCTATTAGAATCACTGTTGCAGAGCAGCACAATGACAGAGCCTGGAGGTGACATCAGTCTGAGGGGACCATATAGTGGCTGAATGACACAGCCTGGGGTTGGCGGCAGCATGAGGAGACCATATAGTGGCTGAATGACAACCTAGAGTTGGCGGCAGCATGAGGAGACCATATAGTGGCTAAATTACACAGCGTGGAGGTGGCGACAGAATGAGGAGAACATATAGTGGCTGAATGACAGGGCGTGGAGGGCGCAGCAGCATGAGGAGAACATTTTTTTTTTATATCAAACCAAAGGAAAGGTGTGCAAAAAACACCATGTGCCACCTACACCACCAATTATTGATGTGATGCAAAGTCCTTTAAAAGGTGGAATGCCCTACTCTCGCACTATTAATTCCCTTCTTGGCAAGTATTACTCACCCGAAAAAGGGCGGCCCCACACAGGAACCTCTCCCTATTTCCACCTACAAACACTGCCATTTCCCAGCGTTTTTAGGTGTAAATAGGGATAGGTTCTTTTGGGGTGGCTCTTTTTAAGACGAGTAACACTTTTCTCGAAAAGGTGGAAGGGAACAATGTATTGTCCATTCTAGCAGGTGGGGGTAAAAACTTCCCCTGTACAGCCCTCCTCTTGCCCTATTAATTCCCTTCTTGGAAAGTGTTACTCAACCTAAAAAGGCCCCACACAGGAAACTCTCGCTATTTCCACCTAAAAACCCTGGGGAATGGCAGTGTTTGTAGGGGGAAATAGGGAGAGGTTCATGTGTGGGGCCGCCCTTTTTAGGGCGAGTAGCACTTGCTAAGAAGGGAATATATAAAGTGAGAGTAGGGCCTTTCAGGGGAAGTTTTTACCCCCACCGGAAACAATGGACCATACATTGTCCCCTTACACCTTTTAGAGGTCTTTGCAACACATCAATAATTGGTGGTGTAGGTGGCACATGGTGTTTATTGCACACCTTACCTTTTGTTTGATTTAAAAAAAAAAAAAAAATTGAGTACATATATTTGATCCTAAGATAGGTTAAGTTTTAGCTAATGCAGATCCTCAATACTTACGTGTGGTCTGATGGCGAGGAATGTCTGTAACTAGGGAGCAGCACTGCTGTGTCTGGATCCTGTGTCACGCCTTCTTCATAATCCTCTAGCTCCTCTAGCTGCTCCTGCTCCTCCTCTTCTGTCAGATGACTAGAAAAACTGCCCATCTCGCAAACCCTAAACTGTGCTCCACTGTGCCCCTCTCCACTCCTTCTTCTTCTCCTCCTCCAGTTCGGCCCCCACAGGGCTCATGTGGCCGTGGGATGTAGGCGCCACGTCTCCAGTGCCCTGACCAGCCATCGTTTCCAACACATGTTGTAGTAGATGAATCAGTGGAATGACGTTGTTCATTCCGTAATCCTGGCGACTGACTAATAATGTGGCTTTCTCAAAGGGCCTGAGCAAATGGCAGGTGTCACGTATGAGCTGCCACTAGTTGACATTGAAGTTACACAGGGGAGTCCCCTATCCACTTGGATCATAAAGAAATTGTTGATGGCTGATACCGTTCTGACACTGCAGCTCAAGGAGGGTGTGCTTTGCAGTGTACGAAGTGCATGCAAAGTTTCCATCCCATTCTTAGGATGTCTTGCAGATGGGGGGAACACTTCAGGAACCGCTTGACAACCAGATTGAACACGTGTGCCATGCAGGGTGAATGTCTCAGGCTTCCTTGTCGCAGCTCAGACAAGATGTTCTTCCCATTGTTGGTCACCATAGTTCACATTTCCAGTTTTCGTGGAGTAAGCCATGATTCGATTTCTTGATGCACGACTTATAGCAGTTCCTCCCCTGTGTGACTCTGTTTGCCAAGGCAAACCATTTGAAGAACAGCGTAATACCGCCGTGCCCTGCACACATAGTATGCTGGAGGGGCACTGAGACTTGTCCGTGCAGTGGAGGCTGAGTCACACACTGTCACAAGACCAAAGACCTGGAAGCGTGGAGGTAGAAGCCGCGTGACCTGACCAAGTTGCTGTTGTTGTGGCTGTGCAGTAACCACATTCGTCCAGTGGGCTGTAAAGAATATGTATTGTCCCTGACCGTAGTTACAGCTCCACACGTCGGTGCACTACAAAAATGCACTACAGTACACTTAAAAAAGTATTTGTGTACAATACCAGCCGGTGAGTACTTTTGCATGACCTTTCACAGTATCTAGGCCCTTGAGAATTTAATAGTTACAAAATAGCACACCATTTAAATGTACGTATTTGGTATGCACTTATGAGGGGAGAAAAATGCACTACAGTACACTTAAAAAAGTATTTGTGTACAATACCAGCCGGTGAGTACTTTTGCATGGCCTTTCACAGTATCTAGGCCCTTGAGAGTTTAATAGTTACAAAATAGTACACCACTTAGATGTATGCAGGTAGTATGCACTGCAGTACGTTTAAAAAGTATTTGTGTGCAACACCAGCTAGTTAATACTTTTGCCTGGCCTTTCACAATATCTACGCCCTTGAGAGTTTAACAGGTACAAAATAGTACACCACTAACATGTACGTATGTGGTATGCACTTATGAGGGGAGAAAAATATGCCACAGTACGCTTAAAAATGTATTTGTGTACAACACCAGCCGGTGAGTACTTTTGCCTGGCCTTTCACAGTATCTAGGCCCTTGAGAGTTTAACAGGTACAAAATAGTACATCACTTAGATGTATGTATGTGGCATGCACTTATGAGGGGAGAAAAATGCACTACAGTACGCTTAAATGGGCACTCTCATTAAAACTAATTTTTGCTATTGCACAGTATCTAGGCCCTTGAGAATTTAATAGTTATAAAATAGTACACCACTTAGGTGTACGCAGGTAGTATGCACTGCAGTACGCTTAAAAAGTATTTGTGTACAACACCAGCTAGTTAATACTTTTGCCTGGCCTTTCACAATATCTACGCCCTTGAGAGTTTAACAGGTACAAAATAGTACACCACTAACATGTACGTATGTGGTATGCACTTATGAGGGGAGAAAAATATGCTACAGTAAGCTTAAAAATGTATTTGTGTACACCAGCCGGTGAGTACTTTTGCCTGGCCTTTCACAGTATCTAGGCCCTTGAGAGTTTAACAGGTACAAAATAGTACATCACTTAGATGTATGTATGTGGCATGCACTTATGAGGGGAGAAAAATGCACTACAGTACGCTTAAATGGGCACTCTCATTAAAACTAATTTTTGCTATTGCACTCTTTATGGTAAATGAAAAATATTTCTAATATACTTTGTTTAAAAAAATGAAGTTTTCTATATTTTATTTGTGCTTAAAGGGTACCTCTCATCAAAAAACTTTTGATATATTATAGATTAATGTATGCAGAATAACTTCACAATTGCATGTTATTAAAAAATATGTTTCTTTCTATTTAATTTTCCACTTTGAAGAAATGACCACTAGGGGTCTCCCTACCAGTCCTGGCAGCAAGCATTTCAGACTCATGCTGGAGTCCTAAACACTACGAGCTGCCAGTCTGCTTTGTTCACAAAGGAGAACACTCAGAGCTGCCAGCCTGCTTTGTTCACAGCCTGTTTGGCTGTGAACAAAGCAGGCTGGCAGCTCTGAGTGTTTAGGACTCCAGCATGAGTCAGAAATGCTTGCTGACAGGACTGATCGGGAAAAATACAATAGAAAGAAGCATATTTTTCCTTAACATGCTATTGGAAAGTTATTCAACATTCATTAATCCAAAATATATCAAAAGTTTATTTGATGAGAGGTACCCTTTAAAAAAGCTCAAGAGCACATTTTCCCCACACTCATAAACAGACTTTGGACCAAAGTCCAAATGCAGGAAGTGCCGCCTGGAGTGCTGAGGGGGGGGTTCAACCAACAGCATATGGCAGTTATGTGTGAGAGGAGATATCATTGAATGAGGCTGGACACCCCCCCCCCCTTCCCCTCAGCACTCCAGACGGCACTTCCTGTGTTTTGACTTATGTCCAAAGTGTGTGTAGGAGTTGGGGGAAAATGTGCTCTTGAGCTTTTTTAAAGGGGTACTCCAGTGCTTATTATCTTATCCCCTATCGTGTTCGCTCCGGGTCTGATTATGGTCGACCGCAGGGCGGGCGGCGTGTGACATCACGCCTCCGCCCCCGTTTAATGTCAGGCTCCGCCCCTCAATGTAAGCCTACAGGTGGGGGTGTGATAGCCGGTAATCAGTCCAGGAGCAAACACGCTCCGGGCACTGATTACAAATGGGGTGCCGCGTGCATGATCCCGGGGGTCCCCAGCTGCGGGACTCCCGCGATCAGGCATCTTATCCCCTATCCTTTGGATAGGGGATAAGATGTTTTAGCGCCGGAGTACCCCTTTAAGCACAAATAAAACATAGAAAACTTCATTTTTTTTAAACAAAGTATATTAGAAATATTTTTTCATTTACCATAAGGAGTGCAATAGCAAAAATTAGTTTTAATGAGAGTGACCCTTTAAATAAGTACACCAGCATTACACACCAGTAGACTTGTGCACTAGAAAAATTTTCGTTTAATTTCGTTTCGTTTTTTCGTTTTGGAAAAAAATTTCGGTTCGGCAATATTTTCGGTTTAAATTTTTCGGATACATTCGGTATTCGGGTATTTGTGTTGTTTTTTTCGGATACATTCGGTATTCGGGTACATTCGGTAAATCTTTTTAGTCTTTTTTTGGACTTTAGCGATCCTAATAAATAATGGAGATACCTTTTTTATTAAAATTTCGCAGGGTGTCATAAAAAAATCATAATAAAAAAGATACAGTGGTGATGAAAAAAATTGTATCTAACGAAATGTATCTTTTTTATTATGAAATGTTTATTCATTTTTAAACAGGGATCAATTTATGTGAGCGGGTAAAGCACTAAAAATGTAGCCGACAATAATGAAAATGTAGTGTGTGCGTGTTTTTCACTTTTTTTTTAAAACATTTTTTAGGTAGTACTACTACTCCCAGCATGGAACACACTCTTCCATGATGGGAGTAGTAGTTACCTGTACTAATTGACAGATTGCAGGGGTCCCTTGCGATCATCTTGTATAATGTATAGATGCGCCGGCTGCTCTTCTATGGTCCCCTGCACTCACGTATATGTACACATATTCATATTTCCCGCAGAGCTGTGATTGGCCAGATGGTTCCAGCCAATCACAGCTCTCTGTGAGAAATAGGAATATGTGTATATATACGGCTGTGCAGGGGACCATAGGAGAGCGGCCGCCGCATTCATACATTATACAGGAGCATCACAGCGGCTGTCAGGAGTGATACCCGCAGTGATCTTTCCTTTACTACAAGTACTAATACTCCCAACATGGAGTACACTCTGCTCCATGCTGGGAGCTGTAGTACCTGCATTAATAGACAGATCGCAGCGGGTGTGAGAAGTTACACTCGCTGCCATATGTCTATTAATGCATGTACTACAGCTCCCAGCATGGAGCAGAGTGTGCTCCATGTTGGGAGTGTTAGTACCTGCAGTAAGGGACAGATCCCAGGGATGTCACTCCTCCTGACACCGCTGCGATCCTCCTGATGTGAATGTCGGGATCAGCTGTTCTCAGGGCTACAGAGCCAGGAGAACAGCTGACGCTGAGCCGTAGGTATACATCGTATATCTACTGCCCAGCAAGAACTTACAGTGAGCCTGCAATGTATATACAGTATACACATTGCTGGCTCACTTAACCCCTTGCTGAGCTGTGCGCTATGCGCAAGCCCAGCAAGGGAAGAGTTAACTTACACTGCTGGACAGTGTAGGTTAACCCTTTGTGCGGTATACACTTTATACAGCTATCTATAGATAGCTGTATACAGTGTATACAGAAGACGAAGTCCAGCTTACTTCCCTCGAGTCCCGGGCCGGGTTCGTGTAGCTCCGCCCCCTAGTGATGACGTCATTAGGGGGCGGAGCTACAGAAGGGAACAAGGCTAGTTTATCTGAAGCTCTGTTCACATTGTACGTTTTGTATAATGTGAACAGACCCTTCTGGCAGTGTCTACCCAGACAGGGAGACTCCAGCTGTTGTTAAACTACAACTCCCAGCATGCCCAGACAGCCAAAGGCTGTCTGGGCATGCTGGGAGTTGTAGTTTTGCACCAATTGGTGGCTCCCTGTTTGGGTAGACATTGCATCATGGGTGCTCTCCCCAGCGGACAGCGCCAAAAATGTCATAACCAATTTTTTGTGTTTTTTTTTCTTCTCGTTTCAGATCCGTGTATGCAGAGAATTACTGCGGATTCGATGGATTACGGCGGATTATTTTTTTTCCCTTTAATAAAATGGTTAACGAGTACTGTGGGGGAGTGTTTTTTTAAATAAAATAATTTTTCCAATGTGTTGTGTTTTTTTTTTAATTTTTATTAAATTTTCAGGGTTAGTAGCGGAAGCTGTCTTATTGACGGAATCCATTACTAGGCCAGGGCTTAGTGCTAGCCCCAAAAACAGCTAGCGCTAACCCCCAATTATTACCCCGGTACCCACCGCCACAGATACTCATTCTCAGCCAGATACCAACCAAACAGCAACAGCCTGACGTTACCAGGGTGGGCGAGGACCATTGTTACTGGCCCTCCCCAGCCTAAATAACGCCAGCCTGTTACCGCCTAGGCCCAGGAGCGCCATTTTGACGCTCCGGGCCTGTTGGTACCGGCTCTTCCCGGCACCCCTGTGGCGGTGGGTACCGGGGTAATAATTGGGGGTTAGCGCTAGCTGTTTTTGGGGCTAGCACTAAGACCTGGCCTAGTAATGGATTCCGTCAATAAGACAGCGTCCACTACTAACCTTGAAAATTCAATAATAAAAAAAAAAAAAACACAACACATTGGAAAAATTATTTTATTTAAAAAAACACTCCCCCACAGCCCTCGTTAACCATTTTATTAAAGGAAAAAATAAATAATCCGCCGTAATCCATCAAATCCGCAGTAATCCTCTGCATACACGGATCTGAAACGAGAAGAAAAAAACACAAAAAATTGGTTATGACATTTTTGGCGCTGTCCGCTGGGGAGAGCACCCATGATGCAATGTCTACCCAAACAGGGAGCCACCAATTGGTGCAAAACTATAACTCCCAGCATGCCCAGACAGCCTTTGGCTGTCTGGGCATGCTGGGAGTTGTAGTTTAGCAACAGCTGGAGTCTCCCTGTCAGGGTAGACACTGCCAGAAGGGTCTGTTCACATTATACAAAACGTACAATGTGAACAGAGCTTCAGATTAATTAGCCTTGTTCCCTTCTGTAGCTCCGCCCCTAATGACGTCATCACTAGGGGGCGGAGCTACACGAACCCCGCCCGGGACTCGAGGGAAGTAAGCTGGACTTCGTCTTCTGTATACACTGTATACAGCTATCTATAGATAGCTGTATATAGTGTATACCGCCCAAAGGGTTAACCTACACTGTCCAGCAGTGTAAGTTAACTCTTCCTTGCTGGGCTTGCGCATAGCGCACAGCTCAGCAAGGGGTTAAGTGAGCCAGCAATGTGTATACTGTATACACATTGCAGGCTCACTGTAAGTTCTTGCTAGGCAGTAGATATATATACGATGTATACGATATATACCTACGGCTCAGCGTCAGCTGTTCTCCTGGCTCTGTAGCCCTGAGAACAGCTGATCCCGACATTCACATAAGGACGATCGCAGCGGGTGTCAGGAGGAGTGACATCCCTGGGATCTGTCCCTTACTGCAGGTACTAATACTCCCAACATGGAGCACACTCTGCTCCATGCTGGGAGCTGTAGTACCTGCATTAATAGACATATGGCAGTGAGTGTAACTTCTGACACCCGCTGCGATCTGTCTAATAATACAGGTACTACAGTTCCCAGCATGGAGCAGAGTGTACTCCATGTTGGGAGTGGTAGTACTTGTAGTAAAGGGAAGATCACTGTGGGTATCACTCCTGACACCCGCTGCGATCCTCCAGTATAATGTATGAATGCGGCGGCCGCTCTTCTATGGTCCCCTGCACGGCCGTATATATACACATATTCCTATTTCTCACAGAGAGCTGTGATTGGCTGGAACCATCTGGCCAATCACAGCTCTGCGGGAAATATGAATATGTGTACATATACGTGAGTGCAGGGGACCATAGAAGAGCAGCCGGCGCATCTATACATTATACAAGATGATCGCAAGGGACCCCTGCAATCTGTCAATTAGTACAGGTAACTACTACTCCCATCATGGAAGAGTGTGTTCCATGCTGGGAGTAGTAGTACTACCTAAAAAATGTTTTTTAAAAAAGTGAAAAACACGCACACACTACATTTTCATTATTGTCGGCTACATTTTTAGTGCTTTACCCGCTCACATAAATTGATCCCTGTTTAAAAATGAATAAACATTTCATAATAAAAATGATACATTTCATTAGATACAATTTTTTCCATCACCACTGTATCTTTTTTATTATGATTTTTTTATGATACCCTACGAAACTTTTATAAAAAAGGTATCACCATAATTTTTTAGGATCGCTAAAGTCCAAAAAAAGAATAAAAAGATTTACCGAATGTACCCGAATACCGAATGTATCCGAAAAAACAAACCATCTATATTCGTTCGTTTACGGATAACGAATGCATTCGTTATTTACAGCATTATTGTCGGGAAATAACGAATGTATGCGTTGCTTTGCTATTCGTATTATCGTGGCTATTCGGGAATGTTCAAAATATGTTTTCGTGCATTCGGATCGTTCCGAATGCATGAAAACGGTAAAATTCGTTGATTTAGACATTCGTGCCGAACCGAATTGCACATGTCTACACACCAGTGCTGCAGCACACGGTCACTATGTACTACACTCAAAATTGCACTTTCTCTTTCATTCTCACTCCCTGCCCTATCAGTGCTTCTTGGCAGGATTTGTGCTTACTTGACTAGGAGGTGAATCGCTGCTGGAAAAAAAGCTTTTCTGTACAACACACAGCGCTGTCTGTCCCTATCTATCTCTTTGCAGTGAAAGGCTAAAGTGACTGGCCGCAATATGGCTGCCAATTATATAGGGCTGTGATGACTGGCTGGTGATAGGCTGCATGCTGCATGTGATTCAGGGTCATCCCGCCTACCCTTGTTCCCGTCTTCCCAGGATTCCTTGCCCCATGTCCTCACATGTGGATCTGCCATTTTAGATGCCCTGGAGCCTGGACCGCACTAAATGGAGTTTAATGAAGCAATTTGCGCAATAGAATTGTGGCGATATTCGTATTTGTTGCAAATCAAATTTATTAAAGATATTTCCCCTATAAAATTTTGTTTATTTTTCCACATACGAGGCTGACTTAGGGATCAGTGTTTGTGCCATGATCTGTGTTTTTTTTTTATTAGTACCATCTTACGTAAATTAGACTTATCTGATCACTTTTTTAAATCATCATTGTCATTTGAATATTACTTTCATTATAATGTTGACAAGTTGTCCAGACATGTTAAAATTTATGCTTTTCCTGTAGGGCAGGCAAAAAACGGCAACCGCCTAGAGCACCCTCTTGATGGAGGGTGCCCTTCTGCCTGCCACAAGAAAGTTAGACAACCAACATCCAAACCACTTGCTCAGCCAGCAGCCTGAGGAGGTTTGTTACAGTGTGTCACCCCAGTAGTAAACTAATTACATGAGAAGGGGGCTTGTTACAGTGTGTCACCCCAGTAGTAAGGTGGGGCATGTCAAAGGCCATGTCAATGGGTGGGGTCAAGGGGGCGGAAACTTTAGCTTTTGCTTAGGGTGGCAAAAAATCCTTGCACCAGCCCTGTTTTCGTGCATTCAGCATCAAACATCTTACCACTATTTCTGACACCTCCGCAACTTCTTAGGAGTCAGAAAAAAGTGCCATGAATCTGGAAGGGCCACACGCTGTGCAACGTCTTTATAACCTTTTACACCTTGACAAGCATTTTATTTGATAATATCTAATTTACTTATCAACAGATTTAGTGCATGTAACCTTTTAAAGTGTTCCCTAACAAGGGTGCCTCCAGCTCTTGGAAAACTACAACTCCCACCATGCCCAGACAGCCGAAGGCTGTCTGGGCATGGTGGGAGTTGTAGTTTTGCAAAAGCTGGAGGTACCCTGGTTGGGAAACACTCATCTATTATGTGATTTCCAATATAACAAATACCTGGTAAAATTGGATAATAAAGACATAACTTTATGGAGTGCAGAGACTAAAGTAACTCCTTGAAGTCTGGGGGTCCTAAGGGCCCAATCCTCTACATTAGATGACAGCAGCATTATAAATAGCACAACAATGACACATGAGCTTCTGGAGATATACTTCTTGTGGGTGGAAGACAAAGATAATATACTTACTAATAATATTTTGCAGTTCATAAAAATTTTAAAAATCTCGGGAAAATCTGCACAGAAAAACTTTCCACAATAATAGGCTCTAATAGGAGAGTAAGGCTTCATTTACATGATACAGTAAACATATCCAGCACTAGTAAACTAAGAGCGGTAAGGACCATGTAATCTAATCTATATTTTCTTGTTTCCATGGAACTGATATGTAAAAATGAGTCACAATGTGGCCCTTGGTATTCTTCACATACATTTACATAAATTTCCCTAGAGATGTTATGCCTGATATGTACTGTATTTTTTTTTAACTATTTATAGATTTTATCATGAGGTATTTCTTTGCTCATGGTATATACTGTACACCTGAGAGGCTTTGATGTGTTTTTGACTTTTTATTACTCATCTTTGTGATTTATGACGAATCATGAAATGAAATGGACATAAAGCAACCAATCAGCTTCTTGTCTTTTTCATAAGGCCTTGAAATAATCAACGAAATGATCTGATTGGTTGCTATGGGCAACTGGTAAACTTTTCCTCTTCACAAGTTTTGATAAGTCTCCACCATAATGTATATTTTTGCTACATTGTATTGTATGTTTTTAACCCCTTAACGTGTATACACATCCAATGGCCGTTACCGAGGTACGACGCGGGCTCCCGACTCGAGTCCGCGTCATACTGGCTGGCCCCCAGCTGATTCTTGCAGCTGGGCGCCAGCGTTAATAGCCGACATGTGGTGATCGCTGCAGCCGGCTATTAACCATTTAGATCACGGCTGTGAAAGCTGACAGCGGCGTCTAAAGATGCCTGTATCCAGTCCCTGGTGGTCCAGTGGGGTGGATCGCTCCCCCACAGATCGATCGCGGGGGAGCGATCCACTACTGAGGTAGCCTGAGGGCTTACCTCTCCTCCTGTGTCGGCTCCGGCTCTCTGAATGATACAGCCTGGCAGGACCAGGCTTTATCAATCGAGCGCAGAGCACACAGATGAATGGGATTGTATGTAATCCCATTCATCTGTATGAGGAATCAAATGATTCCTCCTAAAAGTCCCCTAAGGGGACTAAAAGTGTAAAAGAAAAAAGGTAAAAAAAAGTTTAACACACACACATTAACCCCTTTTCCCAAATTCCACATAAATAATATATAAACATAATAAAAATAAACATATGTGGTATCGCCGCATGCGTAAATGTCCAAACTATAAAAATATATCATTAGTTAAACCGCACGGTCAATGGTGTACGCGCAAAAAAATTCCAAAGTCCAAAATAGTGTATTTTTGGTCACTTTTTATATTATCAAAAAGTGAATAAAAACGATCAAAAAGCGTGATCAATACAAAAATGGTACCGATAAAAACTTCAGATCATGTCGCAAAAAATGAGCCCTCATACCACCCCTTACGCGGAAAAATAAAAAAGTTATAGGGGTCAGAAAATGACAATTTGAAATGTATACATTTTCCTGCATGTAGTTATGATTTTTTCCAGAAGTATGACCAAATCAAACCTATAAAAGTAGGGTATCATTTTAACCGTATGGACCTACAGAAAAAAGAGAAGGTGTCATTTTTACCTAAAAATGTACTGTGTAGAAACGGAAGACCCCAAAAGTTATAAAATGGCATTTTTTCTTCAATTTTGTCGCACAATGATTTTTTTTTCCGTTTGGCCGTAGATTTTTGGGTAAAATGGCAAAGTAGAATTGGTGGCGCAAAACATAAGCCCTCATATGGATTTTTAGGTGCAAAATTGAAAGGGTTATGATTTTTAAAAGGTGAGGAGGAAAAAATGAAAGTGCAAAAATGGAAAAACCCGTGGTCCTTAAGGGGTTAAAGGGAATCTGTCACCAGTATCACCTGTGATAAACTGCTGGTATAGTGTAATAGAGCGAGTGACGCTGATTCCAATGTTGTTTTCTATGTGGCCCAATCCCGATTTATGCCAAAAATCCCAATAAGCAGATAAAGTGCTTAGGTGCAGTAGTGGATAGTCAGGCACCTTGGTGCCCTCTTCTACCAGACAACATTGGTCCTGTGCAATGTCCCTTTCATAAATTTCGGAGCAGAGCTCCATCCTATACAGGGAACATGTAACACTAAATCTGCTCCGCCCACTCCTGTCACATGGTCATAACAGGTCCTTCAGCCACATTCTTCTATCATGAACTGCTAATCTCCGCCCCCACATGTAATGCGTCTAGAAGATACAGTGCAGATCCTGGTTGGGCAGTCACTAAGGAGCAGAGATTTCCACACAACACAACAGCACTGGCTGCCCGACCAAGATCTGCCCAGTATCTACTAGAAGCTGGAGATGTAGGACAGGGGTGAAGCTCAGTAATGCAGCAAAGAAGATAAAGTGGCTGAAGGACCTGTGAGGGTGATGATGATGTGATAGGAGTAAGCAGATCTAGAGTAGAGCATTTTTTAGGTCACATGTTCCCAGTACAGGGCCAAATATGGTGGACAGAGGAGTGCACCAATGTGCTAGTGATGCCTTCATTGCACTAAATCACTTAATTTGTATATTTGTATTTTTGGGCATAACTCAGGAAAAAAAACTCTTAAGAAAAAAAGGTAAAACACATTTGAATCAGTGCCTCTCTAACCATTACCCTATAGCAGCAGATTAGAGCAGATGATGTTGGTGACAAATTCACTTTAAAACCCTATTTAAATGTGGATATACCACACCTCTAAACATAAAAGGGTCTTATAATATCGGTGTTCTTAGAACAATACATTATAGTCTCTGTGTTACAATTATTCAATGATATACAGTATTGTGCTTTCTCTTCTAATAAACAGGTTCTTTTTGCAGTATATAATACACTTCTTAATTGTTGCTATGTACAAAATGTATGCGCCATTACCCTCGTGCGTTGAACAGCACAGCATTTGACACTTCTATACCTTGTGCAATTATAGTGTTTTAATTCTAACTCCTTAAAACAAAGCTATAATCAGCGTATGGTACTATGGTTAATGTGCTAATTCTGCTTAATTTATTAGAAACTCATGTAGTGACAGTATAATAAGCATCTTTTTCACCGCAGACAAAAGGCAAAGGGTATTTTTTATTCCAGCATGTGATACATTCAGTGTATAACGCACTTCTAAGGCCACATCAAAACGTCCTCTTAAAATGTGTCAGAATTGTGTCAAGTTGCTGATGTTGTTGGCTGCCTTTAGCCTGCCACTTACAAGTTATCTGATGGAAGGTTGTCACCGCTGGAAAGGGTCACCTTCACTAAAAGAGAATCAATGGTCTCATTTTGTGTATTTTTTTCAAATGTCAGTCTGTATGCGCTATTGGTTGAAAGGGGACTCATAATCCTGCTCAACAATTCAACAAATGTGTAAATTGGGACATTTTGAATAGCACATAAATATGTTTTTTTCCCCATGGAGAAAATAATTGACAAATAAAAATGATATTTATTGAGCAACTCTTAGTTAATATATACTATTATTTATGAGAATTCAGTATCAGCCTACATTTAAGGAATAATAAAGACACGTGATTCCACATTAGGATCCACTCACACCACAATTCATTAATACGGTGACAGGATCCGGCTGGGAGATGTGAAAACCAGGCGCTCCCATATCCCAGCCAGACCTGGCCCCAATCTTATTCATTTGAATCAGCCGACCTGAGTCAGATAGTGACTCTAGTCGGCTAATTTTTTCTCCATATTCGGTTTTGTGACCGGACTGAAAACCGTGGTATACTACAGTTTTCAGTCCGGTCACAAAACCAGATAGGGGCAAAAATGAGCCGAAAGGAGTCACTGACATTCACTGATTCAAATGAATGAAATGTGGGCCAGGTACGGCTGGGGTATGGGAGCGCCTGGTTTTCACTTCTCCCAGCCGGATCCGGTCACCGTATTAAAGAATCATGGTGTGCACCCTTAAATTGTTTCTATTATTTCCTATTATTTACTTTATCTGAATATTCTGTGCTGATGTCATTTCATAATTCAGTATATCTTTATAATGTCCGGAGCTCTGTTTCCTGCAACAGAATTTCAGATATCCTGCCTAAACAAATAGTTAAAGGGAGTATACCAGTGGCGTACTTCCTATGGAGGCACACCATGCAGGTGCTATGGGGGCCATGGGACTGGGGGTCCAGCCGAGGTTGAATGGCTTTGCCCTTTCCCTACTAGATAATTTGCAGGCAAGTAAAAATATGTATTTAAAGGGGTGGTCCAACGAAAAGCAACTTATCCCCTTTTCTGAATGGGCCCAAACTCTCTATGAGAAGGGTGTGCTAGACGGCACATGCTCCTTTCATTTCTATGGGAAAGCCGGAGATGCCCGAGTTCAGTAGTTACATAGTACGGTCGAAAAAAGACATACGTTCATCAAGTTCAAGCAGGGAATTGAAGGGTAGGGGTGTGGTGGGATATTGGGGGAAGGGATGGGATTTTATATTTCTGCATAAACATTAATGTTATTTTGTTCCAGGAATGTATCTAACCCTGTTTTAAATGTATTAATCGTTCCTGCTGTGACTAGTTCCTGAGGTAGACTGTTCCATAAATTCACAGTTCTTATGGTAAAGAAGGTGTGTCGCCCCTTGAGACTAAACCCTTTCTTCTCCAAATGGAGGGAGTGCCCCCTTGTCCTTTGAGGGGGCTTAACCTGGAACAGTTTTTCTCCATATGTTTTGTATGAGCCATTAATATTTTTATATACGTTTATCATATCCCCCCTTAATCGTCTCTTCTCAAGACTAAACAATTGTAACTCCTTTAATCGCTCCTCATAGCTAAGATGTTCCATGCCCCATATTAGTTTAGTTGCGCATCTCTGCACCCTTTCCAGCAACACAGTGTCCCTTTATTGACTGGTGACCAAAACTGAACAGCATATTCCAGGTGAGGCCGTACCAATGCTTTATAAAGGGGGAGTATTATGTCCCTGTCCCTCGAGTCCATGCCTCTTTTTATACATGACAATATCCTGCCGGCCTTGGAAGCAGCAGCCTGACATTGCATGCTATTCTGTAGTCTGTGATCTACAAGTACACCCAGATCCTTCTCTACCAGTGACTCTGCCAGTTTAACACCCCCTAAGACATACGATGCATGCAAGTTATTAGTACCCAGATGCATAACTTTACATTTATCAACATTGAACCTCATTTTCCAAGTGGATGCCCAGACACTTAGTCTATCCAAGTCATCTTGTAACCTATACACATCCTCTATAGACTGTACCGTGCTACAAAGCTTGGTGTCATCTGCAAAGATAGAAACAGAGCTGTTAATGCCATCCTCTATATCATTGATAAATAAATTAAACAACAGCGGTCCCAGTACTGAACCTTGGGGTACACCACTAATAACCGGGGACCAATCAGAGTACGCATCATTGACCACCACTCTCTGGGTATGATCCATGAGCCAGTGTTCAATCCAGTTACAAACTAAAGTTTCCAAGCCAAAAGACCTTTACTTACCTGTCAGACAACTATGAGGGACAGTATCAAACGCTTTAGCAAAATCCAGAAACACTATAGCCACAGCCATTCCTCTGTCAAGGCTTCTATTCACCTCTTCATAAAAGCAAATTAGATTGGTTTGACAACTTCTATCCTTAGTAAAGCCATGCTGGCTATCACTTATAATACAATTATCCCCTATGTATTCCTGTATGTAATCCCTTATAAGTCCTTCAAACAATGTACACACAATGCACATTAAACTTACCGGTCTATAATTTCCTGGGGAAGACCTAGAGCCCTTTTTGAAGATTGGCACCACGTTCGCCTTGCACCAGTCCCTTGACTCAATACCAGACACCAGAGAATCTCTAAATATCGTGAACAAGGGTACAGATATTACTGAACTTAGCTCTCTAAGAACCCTTGGGTGTAATCCATCGGGTCCTGGAGATTTGCTTACAATTACTTTACTTAACTTACCTTGTACCATCTCTACATTAAGCCAGTTCAGTACATTACATGATGCGTTACCAGCACTGACCTGTCCAATGTCAGCTCCTTCTTCCCTAGTATATACAGAACTAAAGAACCCATTCAGTAGCTCCGCCTTCTCTTGATCGCCCGTGACAACCTCCCCATTATTATTATTAAGGGGTCCTACATGCTCTGTCCTTGTTTTTTTTTTGCATTTATATATCTAAAAAAATATTTAGGATTAGTTTTGCTTTCTTTGGCCACCTGTCTCTCATTTAGAATTTTTGCAGTTTTTATTACATTTTTACAGATTTTATTAAGCTCTTTGTACTGTTTAAATGTTATAGCTGACCCATCAGATTTGTATTTTTGAAGGCTATTTTTTTGTTGTTTATTGCTCTTTTAACATCATTTGTCAGCCATGTAGGATTTAGTTTTACTCATTTATATTTGTTCCCCTTTGGTATATATTTAGCTGTATAGTTATTTAGAGTTGATTTAAAAATTTCCCATTTACCTTCTGTATCAGTATTTGAGAACACCTCCCCCCCAGTCTATGTCCTGTAGTGCAGCTCTCAGCCCAGGGAAATTTGCCTTTTTAAAGTTATATGTTTTTGCCTTCCCGTCTGTCTTTGTTTTCTACATTTTAAATCAAAAGTAACTATATTGTGGTCGCTATTACCAAGGTTTTCCCGCACAGTTACATTACCAACCAGCTCTGCGTTGCTGGAAATGATCAGATGTCTCTTTGGTGCACCCATAGAGAATGAATGGAGCGTATGCCATCTGTAGCACACCCTTCTCAAAGAGATCCAGGGCCTGTCCAGGAGAATATTGGGGGTACCTGCGTTTAGATTCCCCCTGATCAGACTCGCAGTAGATATGGGGATGTACTACATGTAAGAACACCAACTTGAGGTTGTGCATGAATGTTACTGTGAAAATGATAACAAGGTAGAAAATTAAACGGTATGTGACTGTTTATAAAAATAAAATAATCCTTTATTATCCCAATCTGATTTGTCATTGTCCGGTAAATCCTTTTTTTGATCAATTTACAAATAATGCTTTTAGATGCACTTGGGGGGATAGTTTTATACAAAAGCACTACTATGTCCCACCTGATCATTCCCCTCCTGTGCTGTGACATCAGACAAAGGCCTATTAGAAATCTTGTGCCCATGTATGCATATAGGTGGTGGTAGACTCCCTTGAAATGTTGGCTACCACCACTGACAAATGCTCTAGCCATCTCCACCATAAAGGTATCTTGTGAGATCATTAGTGACATAAAAGGTTTTCTTAGCAGGGAGGACACTGCTTGTATTAGCTCTCAGTCACAATATAGGTTTTAATTTACGAATGTGACATCCCAATCGAGCATAGTGCACAGAAGCACATGGAATGAACATAAATAAGCAAACAGAATGTAAACCAGGCCATTAGCATATAAGTTCATTAGTTCATGAGCTTGGAAATGGTCAATCACAATTGAAATTTAGGACTAGATTAAAGAGATTGCCCTATATGGACAATTATAGGCCACATAGCATATTAAGGCATTTAGCTATCATTTTGTACCAATCTTCTTAATTACCGTAACAATATTCAATTTTTACCTTTTTTTTTTTTTTTTTTTTTTTTTTTTTTTTGGTACATCCTTGTGCATTCACACTAGCTGTGGCAGCTTTTAGTCTATACCCAGTTTTCCCAGCCTGCCACTTTATTGTATCTATCTCTCACCCAACATTTGAGCTGTGTTTACAGAGTGTCTACTATATCTATATGCAGTAGTCTTGAGCGTGAATATTTGCAATTGGAATATTTATTGCGAATTTCGCATATTCACCAATATGGCGAATGTAGCGCTATATATTCGTAATTATGAATTTTTTTTATTTTCTTTTTCACACAGAACACATCACAGTGATCTCATCCCTCCCTGCTTCCAGCTTGTGGTCTAAAGAAGGCTTCTATACTATTTACTGTATTAGACTGGAGTGCAAATATTCGTACATATGCTAATATTCGCAAACACCCTCATGTGAAATATGTGAATTTCATGAATATAGGATGAATATTCGGCCATATATTCGCGAAATATCGCAAATTCGAATATGGCATATGCCGTTCATCGCAGTACAGTAGGTGGAAAAGGAGCTGGTAAAAGCTTGTTGCAACTCATCTGATACTAAGAAAGCTTGGTACTGATATTAAAGAATAGCTGCTCCTGCACTGTGTAAACATAAACACTTATGTATGTACAACAGCATATATCTGAATAATATAATACCGCTGTGAAAGAAAATTTCTAGGTGTAATTTACCTCTAAAAAATAGTTAACTGGCAAATACCAATATACAAGGAGCAAATGTTATCAATGTGTCACTGTACATATAACAGTTATACTTTTACTGACTAAACCCAGTATAACCATACCAATGTTACCAATAATACCAGTATTCAAGGGAAAAATAATATTCCATGACCACAAATTACCACTCCATAGTGACTGAATTATACCACCATACTGTTAATGAATAAACCACTGTAAAATTACAAATACTCCTCCAATACACTAACCCATATAGTGGTAGATACCAGCACTACACAATGTCTGCAATATTTTGCTGTCTTTTCCATCCCCCCTGACTTCCATAAAAAACTTTTCCCAGCCTGATTATAGTACTGATCAGTATTATCGGCAATCATCTTGTACAGCCTGGCTGCAAAGGAAGATTAGCCTTCTTGCATGCCGAAGAAGGGTAGGAGACCTCATGCGGCCATATGCGTTCATCAGACCCCCGCAATTGCATTGCCATGCTAAGTCCCAGGGTACTATCTTCGGTCCTCTAGGGGCTATTGTGACTGGAACCCATGTGAGTGATGACAAGCTCTGATCAGTACTGTTAAAGTTGGCATTATGTTATGTAATGCGCTCCAGCCACACATGCTGGCCGTGAGGGCATGGTCCCGTTACCTGCTGATGCTGGCGGGGCTGGGACCCGCATCGAGGGACATGCCCGCATGCGAGCCCCAGTCTGTCACTCACCTGGTGCTTCTCCTGACCCAGCATTTGCCTCACTGCTCCGGTGGGGACGGGTACACGCGCACGCCAGAGCTTTAAGATTTAAAGGGCCAGTACGCTCATTAGTGTGATTCACCTGTGGCTCATTAATATATTCCTCCACCCTCCTCACTCCCCTGCCGGATCTTTGTTGCCTTGAGCCTTGGTCCTGACTACGCAACCATGCCATCTGCCCTGACCTTCTGCTATCCAGACTACTAGCTGCCTTATCCCTCCTGTGCCTCGCATCTCCTCAGCAGCCTGTGTGGTCGAGCCGTGCCAGGTGTAGCGACCTGGGTGCCGCCTGCTGCAGCAACTCCATCCCACTTTGCGGCAGGCTTTGGTGAAAACCAGCAGCACCTTAGACTCCACTCCCTGGTACCGTCCGAGTCATCTGCCACACAGGTCCAGCGGATCCACATCCACCAGAGTTCCTGTCTATTGAAACGTGAGTGTTGCAGTAATCCGGCCATGGATCCCGCTGAGGTACTCTTGCATGAAGTTGCGGATCTTCCCTCCATTGTGGTACGTCAGTCCCAGCCTTGCACCAGCAGCAGGTACCGCAACCTGGCCCACTCCCACCACCAGCTCCTGCAGTGTCTTCTGACTCCCAGCTATGCCTGCCTTTACCTTTCAAATATGATGGGGATTCCAAGTCATGAGGAGGCTTCGTTACACAGTGCTCCATGCATTTGGAGCTCATGTCTAAACTTTTTCTGACAGAACGTGTGAAGGTGGCCTTTGTCATTAGCCTACTGTCCGGCAAAGCCCTGGCCTAGGGTACACCCCTTTGGGACCGCGGTGATCCAGTTGCTTCCAACTTAACGGCTTTTCTGGCAGAATTTCGCTGTGTCTTTGAGGAACCCGTACGTGCCTCTTCTGCTGAGTCGGCTTTGCTGAACCTATGTCAAAGGAATTTTTCATTGGTGACTACGCCGTTCAATTCCACACTCTGGCCTCAGAACTGTCATGGAATGATGAGGCATTGTGTGACACATTCTAAAAAGGACTAGCTAGCAGGATTAAAGATGCCCTTGGTTTGCGTGATCCTCCTTCTTCTCTGACTGAACTTATCCACTTGGCCACACGTATTGATGTGCGTTTTGCTGAAAGGCAGGAAGAATTGCGCTTACACCTGCCTGAACATGGAGATATCCTCGCCTGGCACCCGTGTTTCAACATTCACCTCTACAGTTTCCTGCACCTCATGACGAAGAGACTTTGCAAGTTGGTCTTTCCTGTTTTACGCAAAAGGAGAGATCACTACGACGCAGTGAGAATTTGTGCTTGTATTATACTAGCCCTGAGCACTTCCTCAGAGACTGTTCTGTTCCTCCACAGTATCCGGAAAAACTCTTTCACCTAGGGCATGTAGGAGAGGCGTACCTAGGTGTGAATACCACCTCTCCTCGCTTAAAGTGGTACTCCGCCCCTAGCATCTTATCCCCTATCCAAAGGATAGGGATAAGATCTCAAATCACCGAGGTCCCGCTGCTGGGGACCCCCGGGATCTCCGCTGCGGCACCCCGCTATCATTACTGCACAGAGCAAACTCGCTCTTTGCATAATGACAGGCAATACAGGGGCCGGAGCATCATTATGTCACAGCTCCGCCCCCTCGTGA
Source organism: Hyla sarda (assembly GCF_029499605.1). Taxonomy (NCBI): domain Eukaryota; kingdom Metazoa; phylum Chordata; class Amphibia; order Anura; family Hylidae; genus Hyla; species Hyla sarda. The sequence goes on from NC_079192.1 coordinate 116,394,123, forward strand.
CGTCACGGCACTCCCCCTCAATACAAGTCTTTGGGAGGGGGCGTGGTGGCCATCACGCCCCCTCCCATAGACTTGCATTAACGGGGCAGAGCCATGACATCACGATGCTCCGGCCCCTGTATCGCTGGTCATTAAGCACAGAGCAAGCGTGCTCTGTGCAGTAATGATAGCAGGTTGCCGCAGCAGAGATCCCGGAGGTCCCCAGAAGTGGGACCCCAATGATCTGACATCTTTTCCCCTATCCTTTGGATAGGGGATAAGATGTCTTAGGGCGGAGTACCCCTTTAACTATTTCAGTACAAGTCTTCGCTTCTGCCAAGTTTTCCTTCAGAGCTACAGCATTTTTTGGATTCAGGATCAGCAGGTGACTTTATTGATGCTTCTTTGGTCCACAAGTATCATCTTCCTGTCACTCGCCTTGCCAAGGCCTTGTTCATCTCCTCTGTTAATGGACAACATCTGGACTGTGCGGTTCACTTCCGTACTGAATCTCTTGTCATGCAAGTGGGTGTATTGCATGAAGAAAATATTGAATTCTATGTTCTGTCACTCTGTACTTCAGAGATTCTTCTTGGCTTTCCTTGACTGCAACGCCATTCTCCGCAACTGGATGGGAGAACTGGAGAGATTATTCATTGGGGACAATCCTGTCAAAATCTTTGCCTCCATCCAGTTCTGCGTAAAGTTGTTTTTCACCGTCCTCCTTTACCTGCCTGCCACCACCTTACCAAAATTTCTCTGCTGTTTTCTGCAAGAAACAGGCTGAGTCTCTGCCTCCACATCATCCTTACGATTGCCCATTGATCTTCTGCCTGGTACCACTCCTCCTCGTGGGAGGATATACCATCTATCAGTTCCTGAGACCAAAACCATGGTTGAGTTTATCCAGGAGAATCTCCAACAGGGATTTATCCGAAAGTCCTCTTCTCCTGCTGGAGCTGGTTTCTTCTTTGTAGGGAAGAAGGATGGCTCACTCCATCCATGCATTGACTACAGGGGACTTAACATAATCACAGTCAAGAACCGTTACCCTCTACCTCTTATCTCAGAACTATTTGACCGTCTATGTGGTGCCAAGGTCTTCTCCAAATGGGACTTATGTGGAGCGTATAACCTCATTCGCATCGGCAAGGGAGATGAGAAGAAAATGGCCTTCAATACTTGTGACGGACATTTTGAGTATCTCGTAATGCCTTTTGGTCTCTGCAATGCTCCAGTCGTTTTTCAAGAGTTTGTCAATGATATCTTCTTTGATGCTCTCTACACCTGTGTAGTCGTATACCTAGATGACATACTGATCTTCTCTTCTAACTTAGAGGAGCATCATACTCATGTTCTTCTGGTTCTTCAGCGACTACGGAAGAATCATCTCTAGGCCAAACTGGAGAAATGCCTGTTCGAAAAATCTAGCCTTCCATTTCTTGGCTACATTGTCTCTCACCAGGGCCTGCAGATGGATCCAGATAAATCGTCAGCATGATTGGATTGGCCTCGTCCTTCGGGCCTACATGCTATTCAATGCTTTCTGGGGTTCGCAAACTATTATCGTCAATTTATCCTACATTTTTCATCCTTGGTTGCTCCAATTGTTGCTCTCACTAAGAAGGCATCTAATCCAAAGTCTTGTCCTCAAGATGCTGAAGAGGCCTTCTCCCATTTAAAGACTGCGTTTGCCTCTGCTCCCGTGCTTACAAGATCTGATCCGAAGAGGCCCTTTACTTTGGACATGTAACAAAAGAAAAGAAAATGGCAGCAGCACACTTGGTCAACAAAATGGAGGCTCTTAGTGCACTTTTGATCAAAACGTGTCCCCCCATCCACCACGTGGAGGTGGCCTCATATAGCATGGGACCCTGACATTCACTCACCTCAGGCTGGGCGACATGCTGGATCCACTAACAACCTAAAACCACCTCCTGTGAAATAGGGGAGGGGATGCATGGCTACAGAGGGAGCCACTCCCCCCACATTGCACAGCAAAAACAAAATAAAACAAAAATGTAGCCAGCACCTAAACCCAATACACGGGTGCACGCTGCTGTGGCAAGTACAAGACATGTAAAAAAAAGAAAATGGCAGCAGGACACTTGGTCAACAAAATGGAGGCTCTTAGCACACTTTTTTTTATCAAAACATGTCCCCCCATCCACCACGTAGAGGTGGCCTCATATAGGATGGGACCCTAACATTCACTCACCTCAGGTTGGGCGACATACTGGATCCACTAACAACCTAAAACCACCTCCTGTGAAAAAGGGGAGGGGAGGCACGGCTACAAAGGGAGCCACCTTTGCTTTGGAGGTTGATTCCTCATCTATTGGAGAGGGTGACGCACTTACTCAGAAAAACGGCAAGGGCAAGACTGTTACTTGTGGGTTCTTCTCCAAGACCTTCTCTCCTGCTGAGAGGAATTACACCATTGGAGATCATGAACTCCTCGCTATCAAGCTAGCTTTGGAGGAATGGCAACATTTATTGGAAGGTTCTTCTCATCCGGTCAGCATCTACTCCGACCATGAAAATCTCCTATACCTTCAGTCTGCTCAGCTTTTGAACCCCCGCCAGGCAAGGTGGTCACTATTTTTTTAATAGTAGCAAAAAAGTTAAAAGTGTTTAACTTTCTTGCACCAGTTGATTTAAAAGAAAATGTTTTCCAGCAATTTTAACAGTTTATATGTAATTTTGTCTATTTGTGTATATAGCATTTTTTGCTTGCTGAATAAAGATTGTCTTACTTTTTCTTTTTACTCTATATGGTGTGCGCTTTGTAGTGTTATATAATTTCTTTTCCTTTTTTTGACAGGATTTCTCTGTTCGATGCCAATCTTTGCATAGCTCTGTGGAATATGTTGACACTATATAAACAATGGAGTTAAAGGAAATCTGTCATCACTATCACCTGCACTTATTTGTTATACAGGCTTGTAGTGCCGGAGATACTGATCAAAATGATACTTACCGTGTCTCATCACTCCGTACCACCATAATTCATATTTTTCGGTATATGCAAATTAGTTGCATGGGGCACGGGCGGAGCTACGAACCCCGCTCTTACCATTGTGACATCATCTTTGCACGGAGATGGCAGGAAGAGGATGCTTGAAAGCTTTTTACAGGTCCAAGGTGGCCGCAGGAATGAAGCTCAGCCGAACGCTGCTTCTGGGTGTACCCAGGAAGCAATGCATGTGCAGTACAGTAACAGGCCAAGTGAGTAGGGAGGAGGATTATGAATATGGAGGAGCAGAGCACAGCCCACCCGGCAAAGATGTTGTCACAGTGCCCGGAGCAGGGTTCATAGCTCCGCCCATGCCAGAAGCAACTAATTTGCATATACAGAAAAAGATGAATTACAGCGGAACGGAGTGACAGTTCGGGATGCGGTAAGCATGATTTTGATCAGGATCACCAACACTCCAAGCCGGTATGACAGGTTAGTGCGGGTGAAACTAATGACAGATTTAATTTAAATAAACAGTAATTTATCCAAACTGTTGGATCAAATAAACCTTGTATTCTATTGTTGAAGACTCTTGCACATCTCTGTACAACTTGTTATCATAAATCAACCCCTCTTCATTCAAGCTTAACATATTGTTTTCCGCTATTACTCTGTTTAGTTTCCCTGTTAACACGAAGGTTTTTCTTCTCTCTCCACAGCGTGATATTAAAATGACACAAATAATATTCAAATCATGAACTTCTTTCATTTATGTGCTGTACTTTTTTTGCCTGAAGGTGCTAAGTAGTAATATTCCGATTACTGCGCCCAGTCTGTCATTCATTAGCGCATAACAAACTGTTATGCTAATTGAGCTGGGATAAAAAGTGTGCACAGGGAATTTTTTTAGAACATTTGATTCATACAGTAGTTTTAGCCCTAGATAGAATTGCTCAAGGGAAATCTACAGAGAATCTGAGAAATAAGTAACATAGCTTTCTAGTTAGTAATGTTTTAAATCAGTAATGACAGACAAGTCTTGTGAAGACACCGACACGAGTTCCATGCCAATGCTCTCAGAGCCCCATTTCACCAGGTCACCACTTCTTCATAACAGTCAATAAGTAGATGGGACCCAATCAGGATGGGAGTTAAGGATGATTGGAAAGTGGGTTGCAACATCTGGAGAAAATGGAAAAGCTGAGTGCTTATGATATAACACTATTTCATCCTCCCCCAACACAGAGTGCTTTAAAGTAGACTACTTACAAGTCCTTTACAATAAAAAGGCCCTTTGAACTATGTAAAAAAAAAAAAAAATACATTTGTCTGACTTTTGTGCAACTTTGTCCCCATTGCAACATTTCCTAATTTTTTTTATCTGTTGTACATAGTCACATGCTATTCTCTTTAACAGTAGCAATTAGCAAATAAATATGTAGATATGAAAGGGGTTTTCTAATAGCAGCAAAATATTTATTCATTTTGAAATGTAAAATAAATTAGCTTACTAACACAAAACTGTGGCTTGTGCCATTTTAGTGACCATCTTGTGGTCCATGAAGTTTCTGCCATTCACACATAACCGATTGCATCCTTCCCGCTGTCAGTGTTGGGAGGTGATTAGTAATGTGCTCAGAGGGGGCTGGCTGTGTTGCTCAGTTCAATATCACAGCTCATGCAAAGACAGAGAAGGGGATTGGCTTAGCTAAATAACCAAGCCACAAATCCAGGCCCCTGGCAAGTACACTGCTCACAAAAATAAAGGGAACACTAAGATAACACATCCTAGATGTGAATGAATTAACTCATTGTATGAAATACTTTCGTCTTTACATAGTTGAATGTGCTGACAACAAAAGCACACAAAAATTATCAATGGAAATCAAATTTATCAACCCATGGAGGTCTGAATATGGAGTCACACTCAAAATCAAAGTGGAAAACCACACTACAGGCTGATCCAACTGTGATGTACTGTCCTTAAAACAAGTCAAAATGAGGCTCAGTAGTGTGTGTGGCCTCCACGTGCCTGTATGACCTCTCTACAAAACCTGGGCATGCTCCTGATGAGGAGGCAGATAGTTTCCTGAGGGATGTCCTCCCAGACCTGGACTAAAGCTTCCGCCAACTCCTGGACAGTCTGTGGTGCAACATGGCGTTGGTGGATGGAGTGAGAAATGATGTCCCAGATGTGCTCAAAAGTCTGGGGAATGGTCGTGCCAGTCCATAGCATCAATTCCTTCCTCTTGCAGAAACTACTGACACACACCAGCCACATGAGGTCTAGCATTCTCTTGCATTGGGAGGAACCCAGGGCCAACCGCACCAGCATATGGTCTCACAAGGGGTCTGAGGATCTCATCTCGGTACCTAATGGCAGTCAGGCTACCTCTGGCATGCACATGAGGGCTGTGTGGCCCCCCAAAGAAATGCCCCCCACACCATTACTGACCCATCGCCAAACTGGTCATGCTGGAGGATGTTGCAGGCAGCAGAACGTTCTCCACGGCGTCTCCAGACTCTGTCACATTTGTGACATATGCTCAGTGTGAACCAGCTTTAATCTGTGAAGAGCACAGTGGAGAATTTGCCAATCTTGTTGTTCTCTGGCAAAAGCCAAACATCCTGCACGATTTTGAGTTGTAAGCACAACCCCAACTATGGACATGGGGCCCTCATACCACCCTCATGGAGTCTGTTTCTAACCATTTGAGTGGACACATGCACATTTGTGGCCTGCTGGAAGTCATTTTGCAGGGCTCTGGCAGTGCTCCTACTGCTCCCCCTTGCACAAAGGCGGAGGTAGCGGTCCTGCTGCTAGGTTGTTGCCCTCCTGCAGCCTCCGCCACGTTTCCCGATGTACTGGCCTGTCTCCTGGTAGCGCCTCCATGTTTTGGACACTACGATGATAGACACAGCAAACCTTTTTTGCCACAGCTCACATTGATGTGCCTTCCTGGATGAGCTGCACTACCTGAGCCACGTGTGTCGGTGGTAGACTCCATCTCATGCTACCACTAGAGTGAAAGCACCACTTGCATTCAAAAGTGACCAAAACATCACCCAGGAAGAATAGGAACTGAGAAGTGCTCTGTGGTGTCCACCTTAAGAACCACTCCTTTATTGGGGGTGTCTTGCTAATTGCCTATAATTTCCACCTGTTGTCTGTTCCAATTGCACATCCGCATGTGAAATTGATTGTCAATCAGTGCTGCTTCCTGAGTGGACAGTCTGATTTCACAGAAGTGTGATTGACTTGGAGTTACATTGTGTTGTTTAAGTGTTCCCTTTATTTTTCTGCATATGGGGCATTGTGGAAAGCAATACATAGGACGCACAAAAAGAAGCCGGCGGTGTGAGAACACGGATGAGGCGAATGACAGTCTGAGATTTGCATGCGGGCGTGTCCCATGATGGGAATCTTGGGCCCGCCGAAGGACAGAGGGAGAGAGTATTCATGACCAGTGTCAGTGTCCGGAGCTCTCGCCGTAACAGAGCAGACAACTTCAAGACAACACAGGAGTACGGGTGAGAGGTACACAGTACCTATAACTATGTTTAAATTCAATTACACCCGAGACTGTTTCGCAACGGCCGCAGTGCCGTTACTTTCACTTTGGTCCGCGGAGTCGATACTCGGCATCTACTTTCTACCACCCTTTGAATCACACCCGGGAGTGTCTTGCAATAGCAGCAGTATCGTTTTTTCAGTCTTCCTCCGCAGGTTCGTGCCGCAGGCGATCGGCACATATGTGCCACTAACATTTTCTCACAGCTATAATATCTGTAACTGTAACTGTTGCAACATTAGTAACTAATATATAACTATTGAACGAGCACAGGTTACTTTGTTACCAAGTGATTGTTGCATTCATATAGTTACCCACAGTCATGAGTGATATTCATTATTTTAACTACTGATTGTATTATTGTATTTATGATATATGTGACTACTCTTATCTAGGAGATTCATAGCGCTATGGCCCAGCGCTCTCCCTGATTTGCATTTGTTTAATCTTCATTATAAATAAAGTGTATTTTATTGTTACAATGCTACAAGAGCATAGTACAATCCTTTTTTAAGTGCACATTTGGGGATCACCTACTTGTCTTTTACCTAGTATTTCCTTCTTTCTCTCTTTTATCAAGTGCTTTTATTCACTATTTATTTAATTTTCTCCCTTTTTTGTCTCTTCTTTTCTTTTCCAATCTACCTTATAGTCTGAACTATTCTTTCTCCTATTTCCTATCACCTATACACAATTCAACTAAACATAGAAATTTATAGTTGTACTTTCACTTACACTTATTTTTATTAACATACATCCATTTTTAGCGGTGATTGCATCCAGATTGTAGGTCTCTGATACAGTACTTCCCAATTTTATTTTACAAAACTATATTTATTCACAATTTACTAAGCCACATCTATATATACAGTTATATGTCAGACATTGAGAACCAGTCACTCTGTTTGTATAATACTTCTAATTTTGCCCAGGTGTAGTGGAGATTGCACCCAGACTAGAGTTCTCGGTCACAACACAGATAGAGTACATCTTAATCTTTATTTTATAAAATTCTCTTCATGCTGCTGCCAACTCCAGGCTGTTTAATTCAGGCACTATATGTTCTCCACATGCTGCCACCACCTCCACGCTGTGTCATTCAGCCACTCTATGGTCTCCTCATGCTTTTGCCACCTCCAGGCTGTGCCATTCAGCCACTATATGTTATCTTCTTGCTGCCACCAACTCCAGGCTGTGCCATTCAGCCACTATATGTTCTCCTCATGCTGCGGCCACCTCCACGCTGTGTCATTCAGCCACTTTCTGGTCTCCTCATGCTGCCGCCACCTCCAGGCTGTGCCATTCAGCCACTATATGTTCTCCTCATGCTGCCGCTACCTCCATGCTGTGTCATTTAGCCACTATTCGCTCTCCATATGCTGCCGCCACCTCCACGCTTTGTCATTCTGCCACTATATGGTCTCCTCATACTGATGCCACCTCCAGGCTCTGCCATTATGCCGCTCTGTGACAGTGATTCTAATAGTGATGCCTCTGACCTACATGTCATACTGAATAACAGTATTATTTCACTAACCCAGCACACACACTATGCATGTTACGGCAAGGCAAAGTGTTCTACACCCCTATTGAGGCTCTTTGTAGGCCAGAAACAGCCGTTTTTAATATCAATTTGCCACAAATAAATTTGGACTGAACCAAAGTTTTTCTGAAAATTCATCGAATTGGCCGAATCTAATTTTTCAAAAATTCGCTCATCTCTACCGATAACATGTCCTAATATTGTGTTTAATCAGTTTCACAAAGAAATTTCAGTCAATAATAACAATTCCAAATAAAATGTGTACTCCAAATAAAGCAGCACCAATGCAGTGGTAATATTTAGGCTGGGTTCACACGGCCATTGTCCCCATCCCGCTTTTCTCCCATCACTGCCTCCTAAATGTTGTTTTAGGGTACGTTCCCTCACAGCATATTTTGCTGCGTATTTGCTGCGTATTTGGTGCTGCGTATTTTCCTACCCATTGACTTCAACAGAGAAAATAAAATACGCAGCAGCAAATACGCAGCAAATACGCCGTGTGGGAATGTACCCTTACTTACATTTTCAAATACCCCACCGAGAGCCCTGATTAGCCGGCCCCGAGGCACCATTCATGGTTCCCGGTAGGGTTTTTAAACTGCTACTGTGGATGATAACAAATTTAATTCCCACCGATTGTGTATTTATTCCCCCCGACTTTGTATATTACATTTTTATTCTCCCCAGTGTGCATATTTATTATTCTCCCCAGTGTGCCTATTTATTCTTCTTCTCAGTGTCCATATTGAATAATTAATTCCCTTGCTGCCCACTCCTCGTCTTCTAGCGTATCCGTACCTCTACCACCATCAGTCCCAATAGTGCTATGGCAGCCATAACTTCCACCTGGACCTCCTCTGCAACACACTCCAAAGGCTGACTGTCCTCACACAACTCCTCCTCATGGCTAATGCTATATTATCTGTTTGCCTAGCACTAGTGGAGGAAAGCAAAGACAGAGATAACGGAACAGACTGTCTTGGAGAGAAATTTCCACTGAACAATGTAACGGTAGATAATGAAGAGTGGTGCAGTTGCCCATACAACCAGATTGCTTCTCTTATTATTAGATGCCTTTTTAAAAATTTCAAGAATCAATTTGACTGGTTGCTACGGACAACTGCCCTACTATTCCTCTACACAAGTTTTGATGAATGTCCCCCTTTATGTTTGATTGTATCCAGAAAATATACCGTATATACTCGAGTATAAGCCGAGTTTTTCAGCACGATTTTTCGTGCTGAAAACACCCCCCTCGGCTTATACTCGAGTGAACTCCCCCACCCGCAGTGGTGTTCAACCTGCGGACCTCCAGAGGTTTCAAAACTACAACTCCCAGCAAGCCCGGGCAGCCATCGGCTGTCCGGGCTTGCTGGGAGTTGTAGTTTTGAAACCTCCGGAGGTCCGCAGGTTGAAGACCACTGCGGCCTTCAACATCATCCAGCCCCCTCTCACCCCCCTTTAGTTCTGAATACTCACCTCCGCTCGGCGCTGGTCCGGTCCTGCAGGACTGTCCGGTGAGGAGGTGGTCCGGTGGGATAGTGTTCCGGGCTGCTATCTTCACCGGGGAGGCCTCTTCTAAGCGCTTCGGGCCCGGCCTCAGAATAGTCACGTTGCCGTGACAACGACGCAGAGGTGCGTTCATTGCCAACGTAATTCTGCGTCATTGTCAAGGCAACGCCTCTATTCCGGGCCGGAAGCGCGGAGAAGAGGCGCCCCCGGTGAAGATAGCAGCCCGGACCACCTCCTCACCGGACCACCTCCTCACCGGACAGCCCTGCAGGACCGGACCAGCGCCGAACGGAGGTGAGTACTGTACAGAACTAAAGGGGGGTGAGAGGGGGCTGGATGATGTTGAAGGCCGCAGTGGTCTTCAACCTGCGGACCTCCGGAGGTTTCAAAACTACAACTCCCAGCAAGCCCGGACAGCCGATGGCTGCCCGGGCTTGCTGGGAGTTGTAGTTTTGAAACCTCTGGAGGTCCGCAGGTTGAAGACCACTGAGGGCGAATGATGAGAAGAGGATGATGAAGGGGGGGGGGTGTGGGATGATAAGGGGATGATGAAGGGGGGATGTGTGGGATGATAAGGGGATGATGAAGGGGGGATGTGTGGGATGATAAGGGGATGATGAAGGGGGGATGTGTGGGATGATGACAAGGAGATGATGAAGGGGGGATGTGCGGGATGATAAGGGGATGATGAAGGGGGGATGTGTGGGATGATGACAAGGGGATGATGAAGGGGGGATGTGCGGGATGATAAGGGGATGATGAAGGGGGGATGTGTGGGATGATGACAAGGGGATGATGAAGGGGGATGTGTGGGATGATAAGGGGATGATGAAGGGGGGATGTGTGGGATGATGACAAGGGGATGATGATGAGGATGTTAATGACGGGTCTGGATGATGACAGGGGGGGATGAGGTATTTCCCACCCTAGGCTTATACTCGAGTCAATAACTTTTCCTGGGATTTTGGGTTGAAATTAGGGGTCTCGGCTTATACTCGGGTCGGCTTATACTCGAGTATATACGGTACATAACTTGGCCTAAAATGTGCATTCTGCGTTCACTATAAATGCATTTAGTTCATACTTATGTTTAACCCCTTAAAGACGTAACTGTTTTTTGCAAATCTGACCACTGTCACTTTAAGCATTAATAACTCTGGGATGCTTTAACTTATGAATTTGATTCTGAGATTTTTTGAAAATTTTGCATTTTTCCAACTTTGAAGCTCTCTGGACATTCCAAATAAATTATATGTTGATTCACATATACAATATGTCTAGTTTGTGTTTGCATCATAAAGTTGACATGTTTTTACTTTTTGAAGACATTATAGACCTTTTAGCAGCAATTTTCCAATTTTTCATGAAAATTTCCAAATCGGATCTTTTCAGGGACCAGTCCAGTTTAAAAGTGAATTTGAGGGTCTTTATGTTAAAAATACCCTATAATGGACCTCATTATGAAAACTGCACCCCTTGAAGTATTCAAAATGATATACAGAAAGTGTGTTAACCCTTTAGGTGTTTCACAGGAATAGCAGCAAAGTGGAGGAGAAAATTCAAAATCTTTTTTATTTTTTACACTAAAAAGTTATTGTAAACCCATTTTTCTCCATTTTACAAGGAGTAATAGGTAAATATGTCCCCAAAAATGTGTAACCCTATTTCTTTCTAATAAGGAAATACCTCATATGTGGATGTAAAGTGCTCTGTGGTTGCACTAGAGGGCTCAGAAGGGAAGGAGCAACAATGGGATTTTGGAGAGCAAATTTAGCTGATATGATTTTTGGACGGCATGTCTCATTTAGGAAGCTCCCATGGTGCCAGAACAGAAAAAAAAAACACATGGAAAACTATTTTGGAAATTCGGGTAGAAAAACAGACATGGTGCACATCTACAATCTTGTATAATGATCTGATTGCTTCTCAGCATAATATCAAAAACTAACAGGTTGTTAGTATACATTTTTGATCAAAAAGTGCAAGCCCACTCGCCACGTCAAGGTCACCTATTTAGAGTGGGTCCCTAACGTCCCTAGCATAAAATGGGGCAGCACCGGGCGGCAACCACCACCGCCGCGACACCAGTGCCCACAGGGGGGAACGACCCACTGGCAGAGCGGCCCCAATGCCACTCAAACCAGTCTATGGGCCGCACACCCCCACAGACATGGCGCCACGGCAGCAACGTACGCCGCACAGCACCCCACCAGTGTGAACAAGGTGTAATAGCTCATTTACCATGCTCTCCCAGTCAGACTGGGAGGCTGCTACCCGAATTTTTCTACCCGAATTCACACTATTTTTTAATCTACACCCCTCAAGGAATGTAGCAAGGGGTACAGTGAGCCGTAACACTCCACAGGTGTTTGACGAATTTTCACTATAGTTGGACGTGAAAATGAAAAAAAAATTTCACTAAAATGCTGCTGCAACCCCAAATTTTTCATTTTCACAAGAAGTAATAGGTAAAAATGTCCCCCAAAATTAGTTTTTTTTGTCAATTAAGTTTTTTATTGGTTTTTGAATAAGGACACTTACAAAGAATCATATCAGTAAAGATATGATGACATAACAGTGATTGCCCAAAGGCAAAAAAACAGACAAATATGAACTAGAAAGAACTTTAAACGTGTATCCAAATAAGAAGACCTCCTTATTAGGAGGGCTTGTATGGTAGTACTAGGGAGATAGGGGAGGAAGGAAGAAAGAGAATAGGGGGAAAAGGGGGGGGAGACAAGGTAGGAGAAAAGAATGATAGGGAAATGGGGGGGGGGGACAAGAGGGAAAGGGGAGGGGGGGTTGGATTTGGGGCCTAAGGGCGGCCGTTTTCTGGGCCTGCCTGGGCACCGAGAGTAGAAACATCAAACATCATAGAAGCGTATGCCAGCAAGGTAACAGTCAACAACAACAGGTATGTATGGTCGTTAAAACAGAAAAATAAGAGGCCATATCCAGGACAATGTAGTGAGACCTAGGGTCCAGCGGCCTAATAATATATAACATAATCAAATCAAATCAGGTGTCTCCAGGTTTAGAGACAAAAGACAGCCAAGGACCCCAGATCTCACGGTAGGAACCATAGGTTCTCTCAGATCTACTCGCCAGCTCCTCAAAACGGCACACCTGGTGGACCTTGGACTCCCATTCAGAAACAGAGGGTGGGCTGGAGTTAAGCCACTTTAGCGGAATTAAGGATTTGGCGGCCGACAAGAGGTGCGCTAATAATTTATGTTTATGAGGCTGGAAGGTTAATGTCGGCTTACCAATAAGTACCATATCAGGCTGTATTTTGAAGGGGATGGAAAACATACTACTGATTTTGGATTCTATCTCCCTCCAATAAGGCAGAATAGCCGGGCAGGTCCACCAGATATGTGTATGGGTCCCCGTATGGGCATTGCACCTCCAACACAACTTGGAAGGAGCTAGGCCATGAGCATAGAGAAACTCCGGGGTTTTATACCATCTGGATAGGAGTTTAAAATGCATTTCTTTCAATATGACGCATCTAGAGTACCCGTGGGAATATTTCAATATGTAGTTCCTCTCGTCCGTGGACAGCACTAAATTCAGTTCTTTTTCCCAGGAGATCAAGTAACCGGGAATAGAGGAGCTGTCTATGGAGGAACAGAATTTTTTGGCATAGGAGAGTTTATATATACCTCTCGGGGGGGTTGTCAAGTCTACCTCAAAGTCCGTCAAGGGTCTCAGGGGCCCCACCTTACTCCAAAATTCCCTGCAACAGATATGAAGGTGGGACAGTTGTAGAAAGGACAGCTTTTGCATGGGGAACATGGAGGATAACTCCTCCGTGGTTGGGACCCTTCCGTCCGTGAATACTTGTGCAATAGTGTAGTTCTTCAATTTAGCCCATAAAGAGCTATACGTGGGGGATATGCGGTCTAGAACAGCAGGGATGAGGACAGCAGGAAGTAAAGGAGAAGCCGGGGGAGAGAGAGTAGGAGCGAGAGAAGACCACACGGAGAAGAGGCCCAAGAAAAGGAGTGAAGGGTGAGAGTGAGAGAAATTTTGTCTCCCTGGAATCCAAAGGTGGCGCAAGAAGTTAGCACCATACGCCCAACGGGACCATAGGTCCTCTCTGAACTCCGAAGGTGAAGGGGGGGGGGACCTGAGGGTGAACGGCAAAAAATCCACCTTCTCAATTGGATAGCCTTGTATATCACCTGGACATCCGGCATACCTATTCCTCCTCTGGTGGGGAGCCAACAATGACCTAGCCAATCGGGGTTTTTTGGCTTTCCATAGAAAGCGGGAAAAGAGTCTCCGTATGGTTAAAAAGAACAAGGGCGGGAGTGCTATCGGGAGCATTGACAATTTATAAACTATCTTAGGAACCACATATGTTTGAATAACGTTACGCCTACCGATCCATGATATAAGGGTATTGTCATAGTCCGTCAGTAGTTGCTGGGTGTCTGTAAGGAGGGACTTAAAGTTAGGCGTGAAATTGTGGGGGTTATATGCACTCCAAGGTATTTTAAGGTGGACTTGGCCCAGAGAAAGGGGGAGATATTTAGCAGGGTAGCCTGTGTGTCGGGAGAGAGCGTGACGTTAAGTAACTCTGATTTGTCCACATTAACTTTAAAGTTGGAGAGGGTGCCAAATTTCTCGAATAAGGAGACCAGGCAGGGGAGCCCCCCCTCGGGATCAGACAATAAGAAGAGCAAATCATCAGCGAAAGCCAACGTCTTAAGTTCCCCTCCTGGCGTCTCGAATCCCTTAACTTCAGGCATCTGCCTAATTTTCTGGAGCAGGGTCTCCACCACCAGAATGAAAAGAGAGGGGGATAGGGGGCACCCCTGCCTGGTGCCATTCGTTATGAAAAAGGGCGGGGAGAGGGAGTCGTTAATTCGCAGAGAAGCGTAGGGGCTAGCATAGAGAGAGAATATCGCTGACACAAATGCTGGAGGAAAACCAAATCTAAGAAGGACCGCTCTCATGTAGCACCAGCTGACCCTGTCAAATGCCTTCTCTGCGTCTACGCCGGGAAGGACCAGTGGGAGTTTGTTAGAGTGAGCAAAGTGTATACAAGAGTGGAGTTTAATAGTGTTAGTCTTCCCTTCCCTGCCGGGGACAAAACCTGACTGTTCCGGGGCTATCAAGTGGGGCAGTAGTTTCTTAATACGTAAGGATAGAAGTTTGGCCCATATTTTGAGATCTAGGTTCAGCAAGGATATGGGTCTGTAGCTACCACACTCCTCTATATCTTTTCCCTCCTTTGCTATAAGAGTAATGTGCGCCTCCTGCGCCTGTCGAGGAAGAGCGCCCCCCTCGAGTAAAGTGTTAAAAGAGACAATGAGATGGGGTACAAGGAGATCTAAGAATTTAGTATAGTAGCACAGCGGGAGTCCATCGGGACCCAGGCTTTTTCCAGGGGGGAAGGACTTGATAACCTTACGGACCTCCAGTTCGGTCACCGGGGAGAGCAGTCCCTCCGCCATGGAACCTCCTAGTTTGGGGAGAGATAACTCATCAAGGAAAGAATCCTGAGCTGAGGGTACAGTCGAGGCCAAGTCTACCCCAGCGGGTGTGGGGAGGTTATATAGGTCCGAGTAGAACTGTTGAAAGGTACGAGCTATGAGGGGAGTATCAGTGTGGACCACCCCGTCTCTGTCTCTTATGCTCAATATACGCTGCTTGGCCCTGCTCTTTTTAAGGAGGGAAGACATAAGTCTCCCTCCTTTGTCTCCATGGGCATACATTTTTTGTTTATGGTGAAGGTAGGCCTTAGAGGACTGGGCATGTAGATGGGTCAGCAGCTGTTCCCTTTTGAGTTTCAGATCAGAAAGAGTGGCCTCAACCTGAGATCTCTTATGAAGCCGCTCTAGATCTGAGATGTCAGCCAACAGCCGGTCAGTCTTCTGTCTATAGGACTTTTTAAGCCTGGAGCCCCAGGAGATGAGAATGCCTCGTATATAGGCTTTATGGGCTTCCCACACCAGAGGAGGGGAGGATTCGGGGATGCAATTGGTATGAAAGTATAATTTGAGGTGTTCCGTAAGGTCGGAGAGGGCTGAAGGGTTCTCTAAGATGGTTTCATTGAGCCTCCAGATGGGCACAGGGGCAGGGAGGGTAGAGAGTGACAGAGACAAGGAAACAGGGGCATGATCTGAGACCGCAATCACCCCAATACTAGCGCCACTTACTGTTGGTAGCAGAGAGGTATGCATCAGTAGGTAGTCGAGGCGTTGATATGTCTTATGCGAGTAGGAGAAAAAAGAGAAGTCATGGATGGAAGGGTTATGCAGCCTCCACGGATCTATGAGGGATAAATCAGCAAGTTTAGAGTGCAACCTAGACAGCAGCTTCTGAGATAAATCACAGGTCGTAGACGAAGAGTCCAAATAAGGATTTAAAACAACATTTAAGTCCGACCCAATGATAATGGGACCCTCCGAAAAGGCTTTAAGAGCGGACAGCGTGTTAATGAGCCATGGCACCTGGGCGTGATTCGGGGCATAAAGGTTCGCAAGTGTATAAATGGAGTTGAATAATCGAACTCGAAGAAATAACGCCCTGCCTTCAGAATCTGTATGCTGGTGGAGTACCTCAACTGGCAGGGATGAGCTAAACGCTATAGATACCCCTTTCGAAGCCGAGGAGCCATGGCACGAGTGAAACCATTGTGAGAAGTAACGGGTTGGGAGCCCGGGTATCCTGTCTCTTTTAAAATGTGTTTCCTGAATGAACGCAATGGAGGTGTGAAGACGCCTGAGGTGGACCACAACATGGAGGCGCTTCTCAGGGGTGTTCAGCCCCCACACATTGAATGACACTAAGTTGATGTCTGACATTTTGATACTTATCTAACACAACCGGCGGTAGAGGATGGAGAGTACACAAAGAGAGGGGAAGAGAAGAGGGGGGAAGGGAAAAGGGGAGCGTAAGTGAGGAGAGGTAAGGAAGCGAGAAAGTGAAGAAATGCAAGTGTGGAGGAGGGGGGGGGGGGACGAGAGAGAGGGAGGGGGGGAGAGGGGGGGGGAATAGGTTAGGTAGATATATCAGGTAGGATGTCACTCAGAAGAACCTCCAGGAGGACAAATCCGAGTGAAAAAGGGGGGGGGGGGTACAACAAGACCTAGTCTGAGTGTACCAGAGAACCAAGCCTTTTCACACTGAAACGGTCAAGCAAAGGCACATACTTAAAACTGAAAACTTAAGCTGACATGACAACACGACGAATGTGCGTCAAACAGTGGGTGGAACCCTATAGGAGCAACAAGGATGCATAAGTCCATAGATCCAGAGAGTCATGACAAGTGAGCAGGGGCAAGAAGTAGAGAATTAAGGGAGGGAGGGGGAGAAATTTAGGAAAAGAGGAAAGGAATGGGGCAGAGGGAGAGGAAGGAGGGGAGGAAGTAGGGAGGAGAGGAGGGGTGGGAAATGAAGAGGGGGGTGGATGGTGGGAGGGGAATGCATCCCAAAATACAAATACAGTGTAACGTCAAGGTACTGAAATAAGGAGTAGTTAAGCCAGGTAAATAAAATAAAATAAAGCAGTGAATGGGATTGAGGAAAACACCATTGTAGAGAGGAATGGAGCCGACCACTTCCAGAGGTCCAGATCAGGGAAAGTTCAGGGAAAGTTCCGGAGGGAGTCCAGCAATGAGAATCGGTTCAAAGTCCCCCTGTAGGATGAAGCGTCTGCGAAGAGAGTGTTATAAAATAAAGGTGGTGGGGGGGGGGGGGGGGGAGTTCAGGTCCCATGTATGGTGTAGCAGAAACATCACAAGCAGTGGGTGAGGGGAGTGAGGTAAACAAGCATCCGTAGAGTGGGAAACCCTAGGGTTAAGTGTTCCAAAGCAGTTCCATGTTGCTGCAGGGTTCAGAATGGGATCATACAGGGTTGCTACATCCTAGCACAGGAGGAGGGGGGGAGGGAGGGTGGGGGGGATGTCGGGGAGTAATGGACTCATGAATTACAGTACCTTGTCACAGGTGCCACCAGGGGTAAAACGTTAAGCACACAACGCACTGGCGAACATGTCCAGAAAATGGAAGGTAACTGTGGGGTTAATCAATAGCAGATGATCCTCATCAGGGGGAGAGGACAGCTCAAAGCCCTCACGTAGAGGGGGTGAATAAAAGACTCACTGTGCTCCCTCAGCAGGTCAGCGTGGCGGGGGACCATCCTTAACAGGCGTCTTCTTGTGTTTATTGCCTTTGGTGCGGGAGACGATCTTCCATTCCTCCGGTTTCGGCAGGGGAGGTAGCTGGGTTAGATTTGACACCGGAAGCCAGGAGGGTATGTCCAGCGGTTCCATCTCTAGGGTAGGCCAAACTCGGTCTAGGTCAGATGGCGCCCGGATAGTGAGTCTCCTCTCCTTGAAGTTAATGGACAAGCCGAATGGGAATAGCCACGCATATTGGATATCCTTCTCTCTCAGCTTTTCCAGAAGCGGTCGTAGAAGGCGCCTTTTGGCCAGCGTAGATGGGGCTATATCTTGGTATAGAGCGATTTCAGCATCCCCATAGCTAATCGGGCGTTTTTCCCTGGCGGCCCGGAGAATGTCCTCAGTGTCTACATAGGACAGTAGCCCACATATCACATCCCGGGGGGGATCAGTCGGCTTTGGTTTCGGCTTGAGGGCTCTGTGAATCCTCTCAATGACCACTCTCTTTGCTCTATCAGGGCCTAACAGGCCAGCGAAAATCTCACCCGCAACATTCCGGAGCGCCTCTGCCGCCCAGGACTCCGGTAAGCCTTTTAGCCTTATATTCTTCTGGCGGCTGCGGTTTTCCTGGTCTTCTATGAGAGTGTAGGTGGAATTCAGGTGGGTCTCCAGGAGGGACGTGCGATCCGCCATAGCAGCTGAGTGCACAGAAAGGGTTGCGCATGCAGACTCCAAGGCCTCGGTCCTGTGACCAATCCCCAAGACTTCAGACTTTATCTCTGCTAGTTCAGTCAGGACCGGCTTCAACGCCTGAGGTAAGGCTTTTTTCATGAAGGACTTCAGGAATTGCTGGGTAACAACTGCCGATGTGTCCTCCTTGACTTCACTCTCAGCCTCACAGTCGTCTCATGGGTCTCTGAGTGGGGTAGTCTCATGCTCCATCTTGGCCTGCCGAGCGGGAGACACACCGCCCTTTTTCTTGAAGAATTTCGACATATCAGCCTGATTTCTACCCAGTGTGGGCGACTCTCCAGGGTCTCCAGGTACAAGCTTGCCGTATTTGACCATTTGTAGGGGAAAATCAGGTAGTTAGAAGGCTTGATTCTCCGGTCAGACGAGAGAGCAGTCGGCTCACGCGTCCATTCCTAACTGTGGCTAGGCTCCGCATGTCCCCCAAAATTTGTAACCCAATTTCTTTCCAGTAAGGAAATACCTCATATGTGTATTTACAGTGTTCTGTGGGTGCACTAGAGGGCTCAGAATTGGCGACATAAAAAAACACATGAAACAATATTTTGGAAACTACACCCCTCAAGGAACTTAACAAGGGGTACGGTGAGCCTTAACACCCCACAGGTGATTCATGAATTTTCGCTAAACTTGCACATGCGAATGAAAATTTTTATTTTTTTTTCTAAAATGCTGGTGTTATCCCAAATTTTTCATTTTTACAAGGTGTAATAGGAGAAAAAGGACCCCAAAATTTGTAACACAATTTCTTCTGAGTATGGAAATACCCCATATGTGGATGTAAAGTGCTCTGCGGGTGAACTACAATTCTCAGAAGAGAAGGAGCACCATTGGGCTTTTGGAAAGAGAATTGGGTTGGAACAGAAGTCAGGGGTCTTGTGCGTTTACAAAGCCCCCGTGCTACCAGAACAGCGGAACCCCCCCCCTCCCACATATGACTCCATTTTGGAAACTACACCCCTCACAGAATGTAATAAGGGGTGCATTTAGCATCTACACCCCACTGGCATTTGACAGATTCTTTGGACAGTGGGCTGTGCAAATGAAAAATTACATTTTTCATTTTCACGGATCACTGTTCAAAAAATCTATCAGACACCTGTGGGGCAAAAATGCTCTCTGTACCCCTTATTACATTACATGAGGGGTGTAGTTTCCAAAATGGGGTCGCAGGTGGGGGGGTCCATTGTTCTGGCACCATGGGGGCTTTGTAAACACACATGGCATACACTTCCAGACAAAATCTCTCACAAAAAGCCCAATGGCGCTCCTTCTATTCTGAGCCCTGTAGTAAAAACTTTGGGGTAACACTAGCATTTTAATGAAAAAAAATCTGATTTCTCATTTTCACGTCCAACTTTAACGAAACATTTTCAAACACCTGTGGGGTGTTAAGGCTCACTATACCCCTTGTTACATTCCGTGAGGGGTGTAGTTTCAAAAATGAGGTCACACGTCGGTGATTTTTTTTTTTGCGTTTATGTCAGAACTGCTGTAACTATCAGCCACCCCTGTGCAAATCACCAATTTAGACCTCAAATGTACATTGTGCACTCTCACTTCTGAGCCTTGTTGTGCATCCACAGATCATTTTACGTCCACATATGGGGTATTTCCATACTCAGGAGAAATTACGCTATAAATTTTTTTCCTTTTACCTCTTGTAAAAATTAAAAGTATGGGGCAACACCAGCATATTAGTGTAAAATTTTTATCTTTTCATAAGGGGTAAAAAGGAGAAAAAGCCCCCCAAAATTTGTAGTGCAATTTCTCCCGAGTACGGAAATACCCCTTATGTGGCCCTAAACTGTTGCCATGAAATATGACAGGGCTCCAAAGTGAGAGAGCACATTTGAGGCTTAAATTAGGGATTTGCATAGGGACGGACACAATAGTGTTCCCCAAACAGGGTGCCTCCAGCTGTTGCAAAACTCCCAGCATGCCTGAACAGTCAATGGCTGTCTGGGGGTGTATATGTAGTATTTTACACTTTATTTTGTGTTAGTGTACTGTAGTGTTTTTAGGGTACATTCACACGGGCAAGGGTTCACATCAAGTTTCCAGCTGGGAGTTTGTGCTGTGGCGGAAAATTTGTTGCAGCTCAAACTGAAAGAGAAACTCGCTGTAAACCCGCCCGTGTGAATGTACCCTGTAGATTCACATGGGGGAGGCTAACCTTCAACTGTTGCAAAACTACAACTCCCAGCATGCACTGACAGGCCATGCATGCTGGGAGTTGTAGTTATGCAACAGCTGGAGGCAAACTGGTTGGGAAACACTAAGTTAGGTAACAGACTACCACAGTGTTTCTGCACCAGTGTACCTCCAGCTGTTGCAAAACTACAACTCCCAGCATGCATGGTCTGTCATGCTGTGAGTTGTAGTTTTGCAACAGCTGGAGGCACACAGGTTTGGAAACACTGAGTTAGGAAACAGACAGTGTTTCCCAACCAGTGTGCTTCCTGTTTGTGCAAAACTACAACGCCCAGAGCCGAAGGGCATGCTAGGAGCTGTAGTTTTGCAACATCTGGCCCTTCAGATGTTGCAGAACTACAACTTCCAGAATGCCTGAACAGTCTTGGCATGCTGGGAGTTGTAGTTTTGCAACATCCTGAAGTGCACAGTTTGGAGACCACTATACAGTGGTCTCCAAACTGTAGCCCTCCAGATGTTGCAAAACTACAACTCCCAGCATGCCCAGACAGCATTTGGCTATCTGGGCATGCTGGGAGTTATGGTTGTGAAACTATGCAGCAGTGAAGATCACTTACCAGATTTGCACTGCTGCACTCTGCTGCCGCCGGTCCTCCCCACCGCAGGTCCCCCGCTGTCTGCCCCTGCCTGCTGGTGGTCCCCCGCCGTGTGCCGGCGTTCCACCCCCCCCCCCCCCCACCGTTAACCGCTGTTGCCATCTTTGCCCCGCTCTGCCCGGACTTCCAGAGCTGGGATCTCAATTTTGACCCCCCGCCCCTGCCCTGCGATTCGCCGATCGCCGATCGGTCAAACGCAGGGGATAGGAGGAGGTGGCAACCCTGCCATCTCGTTTCTATACTTTAGAATGATCGGAGCTGTCTCTGACAGCTCCTATCATCCCTATTTTCCGGGCTATCGGGTCACCAGAGACCCGATCAGCCTGGAAAAGCCGTGGTTCACTGGTCATAATTGACCCCCCTGGGCGATATGCCGGGATTGTCAGCAGTCATCCCGTTCCAATCGCCGTGTCCGGAGACTCGGTGATCTAGGAAAGCTGCACAGTAAATGTACACCACTGTGCGCTAAGTACTTCTTAGCAGCGCCTACATTTACGGTGCTTGTCCTTAAGGTTAAGGTTAAATACATGTCAGCCCACTGCTTTGTATTGTGATAGCTTTTATAGGCTTATTCTGCAGTGACACTGATGGGTTCTGTAGTGCACCAACTGGACACAGTGATGCAGTTAGGTGATAGGTGGTCACTGTCTGAGGTCAGCCCACTGCTTAATGATTTGCTCAGCTTGCTTTGTATTGTAATGTCATAGCTTTTATGAGCTTGTTCTGCAGTGACACTGCTGGGATCTGTAGTGCACCAATGCAATACAGTTATGTTGGAAGGTGACAGGGGGTGGCTGTCTGAGGTCAGCCCACTGATCAGAGTTTTGCTCAGCTTGTTTTGTATTGGATAAAGGCTTTCTGAGATCAGTTTTTTCACTCTTTTAAACTCATCTTTATCTCCTGATTTGCCTCGCAGCTGTATGTCACATAATTGGTTAATGATTGAATAACCTGGGTTCATGTGATCTTGCTACTTGCAGCAAGGTATGCTGGGCTACCCTGATGTCATCTCAGTGTTCCTAGAACCTCCTCCATTCATTCAGGTGCCAAAAGATTTCTCAAAGTCTGTCTGGAGTAAAGTTGCTGAGTTGCCCATAACAACCAATCAGATCACTTTCAATTTTCAGGGGCCTTTTCAAAAATAAAAAATAAACCAATCTG